>NC_039244.1:940395-965410 GCF_003368295.1 Carassius auratus
TAGCTGCAGTGCTTGTAGACTCTGCTGTCCTACTTTCTGCAGTTATCAGCACCACAGCATCCTCCATCAATCCCATAATGCCCCAGTGACATCAGCGGGCATCTCTCTCTCTCTGTGTGTGTGTGTGTGTGTGTGCTCAGTTTCCCAGCATCACTCATGCACAGGAAGCACAGAGTCGCTGGTTAATGGTCAGTGTGTGTGCGGTCAGAGAGTTAAACAGCTGTAATGAATGCTGAATCAAGCACAGCAGGACTGTTTATGGCTTCTAGTTCACTGTGTGTGTGTGTGTGTGTGCGCATCATCGGTCCTACCGGAGTGTGTCTCGGTCCAGTGCGTCTCGGCCCGTTTCTCTGCAGGACACGCGTCACATGACCATCTGTGTCATACAAGTGTAATCAAACATAACATTCATTAACATTTGCGTGACCTGCATAAACTCAACAGTGTGTGTCAGTAATAACAGAGATCTTAAACTGTACTTGAAATAAAATATATTATAATAGATTAAATACTTTTTATTTCAGCTAGCTGCCAAGGCATTTTCATTGAATTTATTCATTTTAATTTAATTTAAGTAATAAATTCAGACATTATTAAATAAAAATGAGAGCACATCATATTTTAATACAACTTTATATAACATTCACAGGGCATCTGTCTCTAGTAGTCTAGAGCTGTAGAGGTCATCTCTAGGTGCTGATCCACCATCAGATCTGGATCCAGGTTCAAGAGATGGATCTTTAATCTATATTTAAATTGACAGATTGTGTCTGCCTCCTGAACAACACACGTTGTTTTATTAGATGATTTAACAAGTTTATACAATTCTTCCTCTCTGTACTGTAGCTGACGGCTGAATGGTTGCAATTTTATCTCTAATAGAATCGATTTTAGAAGTAGTTCATAAAGTCATTACTGCTGTGGTGTTGGGAAATGTCAACACTTGTTGATGCTTTATTTTTCGTTATTTTAGCCACTGTATTGAATAAATACCTGGGGTTATGTTTGTTTTCTTCTAAAAGAGAAGAAAAGTAATCAGATCTAGCAGTTTTTAATGCTTTTCTCTAGGATAGCTTACTTTCCTTCCAAGCAATACGAAATACCTCTAGTTTTGTTTTCCTCCAGCTGCGCTCCATTTTTCGGGCTGCTCTCTTTAGGGTGTGAGTATGATCATTATACCATGGTGTCAAACTGGTTTCCTTAACCTTTCTTAAGCGTAAAGGAGCAACTGTATTTAAAGTGCTAGAAAAGAGAGAGTCCATAGTTTCTTGAAAACATCAAGATTTTCTGAGCTGTTGGATTTGCTGAGGAATTGAGATATATCAGAAGGATTACTTGCAAAGCAGTCTTTTTTGGTAGAAGTGATGGTTCTACCATATTTGTAAAGATGTGTTCTGATCCAGATGGACGGTTGTTCTGCAGTGATTGTGCTTGTGTTGCTGAGTCAGCGCTCCGGGGTCCTGATGATGGACGAGCGTCTGTCCGTCTGAATGCCTGTCATTTTCTCTTGTGTTTCTCGCAGGCGTCTCACACAAGCTTTTGGACCATGAGTGATGAGTCTCCATTACAGACGCGCCTCACCACTGTGAGTACAACCAACACACACTTTTTTTTTTCGGGTGTATATTTTGTCACTAAAAAACTAAACTAAAATATAAAAGAAGCAAGATTTATAATATGATTCTGTTCCAGCAGCTGAACTCTATGGCATTATGTTTGTCTGGTGTCTTTTATGCAGCTGACAGGTGAGAAAATGTTGCTGTAATTGAACTGCAAAAAAAAAAAACATTCTTCCAAAATAACCAAATTGATGATTTGAAATAGGTCTTCATTTCCTTTGTATAAATGAATGGGAAACTTTGGTAAAGGAGCCGCTGTTTTTGTAGTTTTCATGCAGAACATCAGCGTGAGAAACTGCAGACGAAGTGTTTTTCTGTCTTCTGGCATCTCTCTGCTGAAAGTCTGTGCTGTTTGGAGACACACTGAAGCTTAGTGAGAGGAAATCTGTTTCCAAATTAATTTGCTGCAGACGATAAAAACATGAACAGCTTGTGTTAATGGGTGTGTTCACAATCACGTCACCCGAGGATTCAGTGTGTCTGGTACACGACATCCACCATCAGCTAAACCTGTGACAGACATAGAAATCAATCAAATACATCTTTAAAAATCATTTGTAGAACTATGATGCTCTGAAATATCCAATATATATATATATATATATATATTACAGGCATAAGTCAGTGGTGTTTCACCTGCTGTAGGTGAGGAAGCTCCTCAGGTGAGGGAGGGGCCACAGGGAGACGGTTGCCATGGAGACACAGACGGACAGATTCACCTGAATGAGGGAAACCCCTCACAGGATTCAGTTTGTGTCTCAGTGCTGCACACTAATTAGTTTACATGGAGCACAGATGGAAAATCTCCATAAGCACATGCACTTAATGTTTGTCTGCTTCACACACACACACACACACACACACACGAGGAGCTGCAGTAAATGCGTCGTGGCTCAAGGCTTTATTCCATCTCTAATTTTAGTGCTCATGTCCTCGTTTCTCATTCAGAGAAGAAGAAACTGAACTGAAGATCTGTCAGAGTTTTGATTATGTTGAAACTCGTTCCTACAGTCAGCTCAGCACTAATTAATCAATCATCTCTCTGAATTAATTGTATTACATCCAGCGCTGCTTAGAGACTCGAGTGACTGCCGTATGTACGCACGCATCAATAATGCCTCTGATATTTAATAAGGATCCTATGGTAAATCAGTGCAGTCCCTTTAAAAAAAAAAAAAAGTAAACTATTTTTAATGATTAATTATAAAACTTTTTACAAATTGTCTGTACCATGGTGTATGAAATGTTGCATAAAAATAAATAAACGTACCTAGTAAACACAAGTTTAAGGGATCATTCAGCCAGAAATGATCAATCTGTCATCATTCAAACCTGTGTTTCCAGCAACAGAAGTAATGTTAAGTAACACATGTTTGGGTGAAGCTATTCCTTTAATCAATTCACAGCATTAGTCGCATAATTATGGTTGATTTATAATAAATAGGAAAACAACACTGTTAATGTTGCAAAATTAATCAGTTTAATTCAATGTGTTCTGTATTTTTATGTTTACTGTTTTCAATGTAAACCTTAATAAATTGTCTGTGGTTATTATGGACACACTGTGATGTTTACATTCATGCATCTGGCAGCGATTTGCACTGAATTCAAGTCAGTCCTTACTGTCCCTGTGGAATCAAACCTATGACGTTTGTGTTGCGAGCGCTGTGGTCCACTGAGCTACAGGAAGACTGAAGATGGAGTTGATAGTCTGTTGTGGTTCACTGATGTCCTTGAGGACATGCACAGTATTTTGAAACAGAGATCTCGGTTTGAAATGCATTCCAGGACATGCCACTGTCGTCTGGCTCTCAGGAGAACTACATCACGCTGCTGGTGCTTCTGTGTGTGTTCGCCGGTGGGACGCTGGTCCTCCTGTCCATCCTACTGGTCTTCTGTCATCGCTGTTGTCGAGGAGAGCGACGCTACTCCAGGTGAAGAACATTCACGCCTCCAAACCTCCAGAAACAGTGTTCATTCCATCACTCTCACCCTCAGAAACGACTCAAAACACTGGAGTAGACAAACCGGTTCATCACCACATATAGTGTGTGTGTGTTTACAAGCTAAACAAATCAACAGGTCTCATCATCTTGGTGTGATTTGTGTTTGTTTGGTGTTCAGAGCCAGTGATGACCTGGAGAAAACCAACACCACATACATAGAGGAGAGTCAGCCGACACAAGGTGAATGTGAGAACAGAGTTATACACAAACACAGCAGTACAGTCAGGCCAAGCCTTCAACTAAAGACTACTTAAGACCGTTTGATTACGAAATTTAAACTTTGATCAGTTTTATTAAGAGATTATTAAATGTTGATCAGTTTTATTGATTAAGAGATTTTTAAACATCAGTCAGTTTTGTTCGATTTACATTTATAATTTCATTCGATTGCGACATTTCTAAATGTTAATCGTTTTGTTCGATTGCGAGATTTCTAAATGTTGATCGTTTTGTTCGATTGCGAGATTTCTAAATGTTGATAGTTTCGTTCGTTTACGAGATTTCTAAATGTTGATCGTTTCGTTCCATTAAGAGATTTCTAAATGTTGATGGTTTCGTCCGATTGAGAGATTTCTTAATGTTGACCGTTTCGTTCGTTTACGAGATTTCTAAATGTTGACCGTTTCATTCGATTGTGAGATTTCTAAATGTTGATCGATTCGTTCGATTGCGAGATTTCTAAATGTTGATCGTTTCGTTCGTTTGCGAGATTTCTAAACGTTGATCGTTTTGTTCGATTGGAAGATTTCTAAATGTTGACTGTTTCATTCGATTGAGAGATTTCTAAATGTTGACAGTTTCGTTCGATTCCGAGATTTCTAAATGTTGACCGTTTCTTTCGATTCCGAGATTTCTAAATGTTGACCGTTTCTTTCGATTCCGAGATTTCTAAATGTTGACCGTTTCTTTCGATTCCGAGATTTCTAAATGTTGACCGTTTCTTTCGTTCAATGTTGAATGTTGATCGATTCTTTCGATTGCGAGATTTTTTAAATTTAAACGATTCATTCGATTACGAGATTTCTAAATGTTGACCGTTTCTTTCGATTACGAGATTTCTAAACGTTTTCGTTTCGTTCGATTTTGAGATTTCTAAATGTTGACCGTTTCTTTCGATTCTGAGATTTCTAAATGTTGACCGTTTCGTTCAATTCCGAGATTTCTAAATGTTGACCGTTTCTTTCGATTACGAGATTTCTAAATGTTGACCGTTTCTTTCGATTACGAGATTTCTAAACGTTTTCGTTTCGTTCGATTTTGAGATTTCTAAATGTTGACCGTTTCTTTCGATTCTGAGATTTCTAAATGTTGACCGTTTCGTTCAATTCCGAGATTTCTAAATGTTGACCGTTTCTTTCGATTATGAGATTTCTAAATGTTGACCGTTTCATTTAATTCCGAGATTTCTAAATGTTGACCGTTTCTTTCGATTCTGAGATTTCTAAAATGTTGACCGTTTCGTTCAATTCCGAGATTTCTAAATGTTGACCGTTTCGTTCAATTCCGAGATTTCTAAATGTTGACCGTTTCTTTCGATTCTGAGATTTCTAAATGTTGACCGTTTCTTTCGATTCTGAGATTTCTAAATGTTGACCGTTTCGTTCAGTTCCGAGATTTCTAAATGTTGACCGTTTCATTCGATTGTGGGATTTCAAAATGTTAAACGATTTGTTCGATTGCAAGATTTCTAAACGTTGATCGTTTCGGTTGAGTGAGATTTCTAAACATTGACAGTTTCTTTCGTTTGCAAGATTTCTAAATGTTGACCGTTTCGTTCTATTCCTAGATTTCTAAATGTTGACCGTTTCATTCGATTGCGAGATTTCTAAATGTTAAACGATTCGTTTGATTGCAAGATTTCTACACTTTGATCGATTCATTCGATTTAGAGATTTCTAAACGTTGATCGTTTCGGTTGAGTGAGATTTCTAAACGTTGATCGTTTCGTTCGATTGAGAGATTTCTAAATGTTGATTGTTTCTTTCATTTGCGAGATTTCTAAATGTGGATCGTTTCGTTCGATTGCGAGATTTCTAAATGTTGATCGTTTCGTTCGATTGAGAGATTTCTAAATGTTGATCGTTTCGTTCGATTGCGAGATTTCTAAATGTTGACCGTTTCTTTCGTTTTTCCGAGATTTCTAAATGTTGACCGTTTTGTTCGATTGCGAGATTTATATTTATAAAGAGAAACAAATGTGCATCACTGATGTTTCTCTGTTTTCCTCAGATGTCACTATCAGACTCGAGAGCGGCGAGTCGCTGTCCTCTTCCAGCTGTCATGGCGATACGGACGTGGATCACTTCCTGTCTGCGTCGGTCACCGGAAGACGGGTCTCTTTCAATGAGGCCGCAATCTACGAGCAGAGTGCCAAAGACCAGGAGACAGGTCGAAGGTCAGACTCACACACATACATACACACACACATAAAGGTCAAGGGTCAAGAGCCTCCACACCCTTGATTAAGAGATATAATTTTGGTGTTTTGTTTGATTCACTGAATTAAATATTGGTTATTCGTTTTTTTTCTACTATGAGATTTAGTTTTAATTGTCAGTCAGTTTTTGGTCATTTTTTTGATTACAACATTTAAATGTTGGTTGAATTAGTTCAATTAAGAGATTACATTTTTGGATTTTTTTAGTTTTTGATTAATAGAGTTAAACATTGGTTGGTTATGTTACTGTCCACTTCCATCTGTCTGATGAGATTCATGTGAAGTTCATGTTTCAAGAAAGGAAATGTAATAATTGAATATTGAGAAGACTTTGACTTGGTCTGGATCATGATAGGCTGTAACGGTCTCTCAGGTACACACTGACGGAGGGAGACTTCCATCACCTGAAGAAAGCTCGTCTGACGCACCTGCACATGCAGCCGCCGGCGATGAAGATCCTCACCATCCTGGAGTGTGATTCACCAGAGAACAGCGTGATGCTCACCGAACAGCCCTCACAACACCCATCCCTCTCAATATTTCAGGTAACATGCGTCATGCTGCTTTAATATCTCTCCAACATCACCTCACACATGAAGAGCATCAGCAGTGTGTTTATTTCTGTCGTATGCACTGCAGAAAACATTAAAAATGCACTAGTGAGCCATCTATCCACACATCTCGCAATACAGACTTTTGTGAAGTGAGATGTGAGTGAACTTCTTATATTATACAAACAACTAAACTAACTCCTACTGGGCTTAATGATCAGCAGACACACAAAAACTTTCGGTTCAGTCACGTTTCCTGAACAGAAAGCGTTTCAGCAGATTACAGCAGCACTTTTGGGCTCCATGTAGATGAATTATCATTTGGATGTAAATGCAACTCTCTTTCTCATGTAAACTAATTGAAGTTCATCATAACTCTTACTGACTCACTCCTGATTCATTTTCTGCAAAGAGCTGCAGTTCAGTTATGCAACACGTTATGCTGTCAGTGTGTCTGACTCACAGCTTCTGAAACGGCTTTCTATTGACAATAAAAAATAATAACATTATAAATAATTATAATAATTAATCAACCTGTTAGAACATGTCAACCAATCAAAATGAAGAATTCAAATGAGAAATGTTGCATTGGCAGCTAATACTAATTAAATTATTTCAATTCATGAACATGTTTTTTTTATGGTTATTTTTATTAATAACCATGTGCTAGACTGAAGAAAGAACCTTGTAAGCTGCTAAGTTAAGGCTGTCATACTCTTAATGAGCGTAATTATTAAGTAAAATAAAGTATTTTCAATTAGGCTGAACCTTTTGATATTCCACAGATTTTTCAGTGATTTGTCACAATGCATTTTGGGATTCAGTAAAGGATGAATGCGATACTTGCATACAAAGGGGCCCAGAAAGCAGAATCATTATATTGGCTACAGTCTGGAGTGCATGATGTCTTTAGATGCACCCTGTGTAGTCAGCTCTATATGTTGTGTGTGTTTTCAGCCTGTGGAGCATCCCGTGTCGGAGACTGAAGGATTGTGGAGCGCTCAAAGCCCCAGCAGTGCTCTGCCTGGAAACACACTGAACACCAGCACTGAACACACGGCCAAACCAGCTCGATCACACACCGTGAGTCACGCCGAGCATAATGAAATGCATTAATCAATAAACACAGGAGCGTATATGGGCACAATAAATTCTCACACAAAGGCCCGGTTTCACAGACAGGGCTAAGTTAAACCAGGATTAGGCCATAGTTCAACTAGGACATTTAAGTAATTTTTATTAACATGCCTTAGAAAAATGTTACTGGTGATCATCTTTAAACAAAACAAATGCACTGTGACTATTTAGTGCATAATCTTATTTCATTAAATGTTTTAGATATTTAATATTTTTTATAAGCTTTATTTAAATTTTGCATGAACTAATTAAAAGTCATATAGGGTGTTTTGCATTGTGACACTCTCAATAAATTATTTGCATGACTGTAAATTGTAAAGTACAACTGTTGGTTGAATTTAATTTAAACTATGCACTGCATCTGGACAGAATGATTTCATCACCGTGTTACAGACTTTGGGTGTTAATATGAGGCGGATGTTTGTCTGAGATTGACCGGCATTACCTGTGACCTGCTGGACACTTTCACAGTCTCTTCCTCTCCAGATCGAGGTGATGAACAGAAGCCTGCTGATGGACAGAGATTCCACTTCCTGTGCGGCCAGCGGTGCTGCAGGTGCAGCTCAGGGCACCATGTTCCACTTCCTGTCTAAGCTCCGACGCCACACCAGCCTGGAGGGAGCGGGTCCATTCTTCAGTGTCAAGAAATGGAGACAGGACACCATCCATAGAGCAGCGAGTCTCGACATGAGAGGTGAGGATGACCTGAAACACCACATGTGAAGTTCAGATCAAGTCGTTTCTGCAGTTCAGTTTGATTAAACTCTCTTCTGGGACTGTAGAGAATGTTTTGTCTCCTGAAAGATGCTTCATAGTTCAGTGAACAGTAATGATTCTTCATGATATGAGCTGCAGTATTATTCAGCAATCACATTCTGTAAAACAGTCCAAAGCCAGACATCCTGCAGTCTCCTTAAACAATGTTTTACACACGGAGATCTTATTCAGCCCTGACTGAGCCTGGAGAAGAGGAATCAATACCGGATCAATACGGCTAGAGTAGCTCAGTCTGGTTACAGTCATGTGACTGGAGTGAGATCTGATTGGTTCAGAGATTTCAGGACAAAAGCTGCTTCCTGATAATATTATAAGCGATTATAAGATAAACGCATTATTCCTCACCTGATGTGAAAGGTCAGTCAGTACGGCATGCTCATTTCCTGCTAATGAGTTACAGATTGCATTACATGCGCTCATTATTGAGGATGGCGCCTCCTTTCCAAGCTTCTTTGCTTCTCTGTAGCGCCAAAACCTGCTGACGTGTACAACACACTGTGAGGTCTCAGAATTGAAAAGATCAGATTCCATGCGGTTTGTGATCTGAGTCACATGTGAGCAATAAAATCAGATGTGGGCCACCTTTCAAAAGTTGCACTTCCTGGTCATTCCCATGTTTTCCTTTCATTCCCTTAGCTTCTCCGCGGAGACGTGCGTTTCAGAGGCAGCGGGCGGCTAGCGAGACTCTGGATCAGGGAGAAGAAACCTTACACGCTGGAGTCAGCGACTTCTTGTGGCAAAAACCCACTTCGCAGGCACAGAAGGAGCCACCAAGACGCCTCTCGGCCGGTTCTTTGGATGTCACCGGAGGAGCTCCTCCTGCCCTCAGCAGGTACAGCCACTTCACCTCAGGATCACCTCAGGATGTGCATTGTTTGGTGAACCACTGCTATAAAGTTTTGATCCCACCTGCCCAAAAGTTTCTAGTGATCCTTGATTAACTGGTTCAGGTGTTTAATTAGTATTAGAGCCAAACTCTGCAGGTTTGTGGACCTTCAGGAGTAGGATTAGACACCCTTGAATTAGGGGCGTCCTATCCTGCTCTCGGAGGGCACATGTCCTATAGCAGGGGTGCCAAATCCTTTTCCTGGAGATATAGCTTCCTGCAAAGCTTCATTGCAACCCTGACCAAACACGAATTAACCAGATGAATTACTGGGATTTTCAGGAGCACTGCAGGTAGGAACAGGATTAAGGCACCCCTGACCTCGAGATTATCTCAAACCTGACCTGAAAGTTTTTTCTGATCTGGAAGACCATGATTGGCTGGTTTAGTTGTGTTTTAATAAGGATTGTAAACAAACATTTAAGGATAGTGGACCTCCAGGAGCAGGTTTGGACACTCCAGACCTATGAAACGGTGCTCTCAAACACTCCCCACTAATGCACATTTTGGATATCGCCTTTATCGGTCTAATCCAACTAAAGTCTTCCAGTCTCTACTAATGAGCTGGGTTTGTTGAAATCATGAGTGACCGATGAAGGATGTGCAGTAGTGGTGGGTCCCCAGGACAGGTTTGAGAAGAACAGCTAAAGTTTAGCTCCAACCTGCCCATGCACGCTTTTCTCAACATTTCTTGTACGACTGAAAAACTTTGATTAAATGCTTCAGGTGTGTTTAATTATGGTTGAAGCTAACCTGTGTGGGACAGTGGCCCTCCAGGAGCAAGATTGAACATCTCTGAAATAGAGGATCATTATGCACCTAAATGTTCAGTTTCAGGAATCGCGGCCCACTTCCAAAACAAGTCTTGATGCATCTCAGTTGTTTTTTTTTTAGCAACTGAACAGAGTAATCTTGGGCAAATGCTCAGTGCTCAAAATCAATGCTCATTGACAAATTCTAGATTCTGTAAAATTCTTTGTTTTTTCAAGTACAATCTAGAATTTTTGCAGAATGAAACTGAACAGCTTTGTTTACCTTTAGGTTAGAGGTAGAAGCTGTAATGGAGCTCAGAGTCAACTCAGATGCAGTGAAAGACAGGACTCCAACATTGCCCCCAACCCATGGACCTCCGGAAGTGGAGGATGGTGAAGAGGATGGACAGGAGATGATGGCAGAAGCATCAGGAGGCGGTGCTGAAGAGTTTGGACCAGTGACTCATCAGGAGAGTCTAGAGCAGCCCAACCTGTACCGCGACATCTGGAGCCTGAGAGCATCACTGGAGCAGTACGCCTCCTCCGACCTGAGCAGCAACGACAGGGACTCCACTCGCAGCGATGCTGACAGCGTTTGCTCAGCGGGAGCATCGAGAGCGGGCGTCCCTGGCTATCAGTCGCAAGACATCGATGATGATATAGACGGGGAGCTTCCATATGATGACATGGTCAGGGAAGCTGGGCAGAGGAGAATTGGACACGACAGCGTAGACTCTGAGAGAGGAAGCGACGGAGAGGCAAACAACCGGAAGCTTCTGCAGATGGACAGCGGATACGCCTCAATCGAGGCTCCTTGCAAGGCTCCGGAGGAATTCAGATCGCACGGGAGTAGCTCTGGAAAGACCGCATCAGAACGTCGCCGCTTTTTCACCAATTCTGGACGCAAAGGCACAGTTTGTGAGAGTTTTGAGGCACGGTTGTTCAAGGAAGAGCTGGAAGACGAGGCAACGGAGAGCAGCGCAAGTTTGGAGGCAGACACTCCCGCTACAGTTCCCCACCAAGAACCCATAACCAAACCCAGGCCACGCTTCCAACGCAGAGACTACAGCATCGATGAGAAGACGGAGGCCCTGTTTAATGAATTCCTACGCCATGATCCCCAGTTTGACCAACAGGGCTCGCCCTCCTTGCGTCACCGGCACCGCTCCAGAATCCATCTCAGGAAGCAGTGGCAGCGCAGCAAACAGTACAGTGACCCCCGGTGCCACTCGATTATCACCATCTCTAGAGCGACAGCGCTGCTATCCACTCCGCCGAGGTGACAGCGCCAACTACCCCTTAGACACACGCTACCACAGCACCTTGCCTCGCATCGCTAGCGCCGCGGACGAGGAGGTCAGCGAGGGAGCAGCGAGTACAGAATCACCTGAGCAGGGAAAATCCGGTCCAGAGCAGGAGGATGCTGATCCGCTCTCAGAAACAGGCAATTCTGGTCCAGACCTGGAGGAAAACGCAAACAACAGCAGCAACAACACAAGCCGACATCTCTTTTCATCGCAAACAAAGGACAACAGTGCCAGGCGTTGTGGAAGACCGGAGGACTTGGAAACAAACACTCATCCCACAGATTCACACAAACAATCACAGATGGACTGTGGTGGACCAATGGCTACATTTAGTTCTCATTTGCATTCACATACAAACACACTCATGCAGGATCCCACTAATCCGGATCAGGATTCAGACTACATACGTCATGCTCTCACTGACATCAGTCCGTCAGACAAACTGGCGTCCACACTGGACGATCGGCTCTACTCTGACCTGAGGACTCAAACAGGGAGTCAAGAGTGTGCTGTGACCGTAAGCCGCACCTCACCAGATCTAGAAGAATAAAGAGCCGTTCACGCTAAGAACAATAACTATAACCAAGAAGTTGTATCAATCACTGACTCTAAGAGAACTGCGAAGTCCACACCATGATACAGAAGAGCGATATAGTTGGAATCACGCTCTTTTCCAGCTGATGAGTGAAAAACACATCATCAGCCAATCTGACTTAAACACGAGCATTTAATATCCTCAAAAGACATAAAGAGAACGTTATTGTCCGTTGGCGTGGACACTAATATAGTTAAGTTCTTGTAAGTTTGGATCGTGTTTGAAAAGGTACAGCACCACCAATGGGAAAATCGACTGATGTCTGATGTCAAGTCTGTTTTTTGGCTGTCCTTAACTCCTTTTCCATCGTCAGGGTGCTGGTGCCGGGCATCCTAATGTCTTCATCATGTAAAGAACAAGAACTCGATCGAGAAACAGTGATGCTAATCTAGATCACGCCCATTATGATTAACGAACACACCGCTTCCACGTACATTACATTGCACTGCAGCACTAGACACTTTCTGTTTGCAATCGAAAATGGAGAATGCATTATTATGATTTTGAAAGACTTGGTCGTGATTATTTGTGGGCAGCTTGTGCTCGTCAGTTCTTTATATCCTGAATCCTGGCACCAGCACCGTTCCTGTGGAAGAAGACCAAACATCACCTTTAGAGAAATGACAATAACTCTACTTTAGTAGAACATGAAACAGAATGAATACAAGCATGCGGTCTAGTGGACACATTAGCAATAAACACACACAAGTAAAGGGGAGGTGTGTTTGTCTATTCAGTGAAATACAGAGTCCAGCATAAGCCCTGGTACACTAACCATCGGCAAACAGTCATTACTTCAGAAATTACACACTTCACCAGAGTAAATGTAAGAGTTTAAACTGTGTGACCACATCCAACTTCATCTGATCTTGAAAAGGGACTAAACATAGAAAGACAGAACATCCTGAGTCCTTTTCATTAAATCACTGATGTTAAGAAGATCAGCGCTCAATATCTCAGTTTTCATGTAACTATTAGGATCATAAATGTGTCTTGAAAGCATTTATTCAGTCCAGATCATGTTTAGCATTGGAGAACGCGGGTAAGTGTAGGTGAATGTATACATCTAGATCACTCTAAACTGTCATTTTTAAATTATAATTCCTTTGCAATAAAGGTACTTTTGTTGGGTTTATGCAAAAAAAACATTTATTTCTTGTTTGGAAACCAAAATTCTCATTGTGCATTATTATTTTAACCTGCAAAACCAAACTGATAGAAGCATGTTGGCTAGTTTAAAACTTCATTAGTTACACCGGGTCCAGTGAGCTAGAAGAAGCAACATGAGCTCTGATGGACATGAAGCTGTCAGCAAGAGATCACATAAAATTAAATATTACACAACACGTTAAACAAAACCCGGAGCTGAAGGGGATTTTCTGTGGAACTGCTGCCATGGAAACAGGCGTGTAAGCGGTCATAGGTCACACGCCAGAGACGAAGCAGCACCGTTCTGCTGATTCTGGACAATCTCGTCTTTTCCTCTCAATGCATTCATAGATCGTTCTGAAAGACTGGTTTGAATCAGCAGCAGAAGAGAGTTTCCTGCAGCTCCAAAAACACTGAAGAGCTTCCAAACATCCATCTACAAACCCATGACCCCATGACCCCAGTCTCTCAGAAATAGTGGGAGATTTCACAAATAATAATGAAAAACTTTTTTTTTTTTTTTTTTTAGAAACATTCCTATTATCTTCATGATTGACCACAAAATATTTGACAATTTGCTCAAAAATGTATTTTTATTACTGCAATACACAGTGATGATGTACTGACTTAATAACAATATAACTCTCCATTCCCAGTGATGACTTTAATAATGCAAATGACTAAACAAACCCAAAGATGTCTGTATGCATTGCAGTAATAATCATTAGTGAGTAATAGTCAGGAAAATAATGACAAATCAAATTTCAAAAGCAAAAAGAGACTTTACGGTTCACATGAGAGTCATTCAGAGGTGAAAAGAAACACTCACCTAAAGTCAGATGGGGATCATGCCTGAAGAGCATCTTCTCGTTCATCAGCAGGGATTTACAGCTTCTGACATGCTTTCTGTTTCTCAGATACAGACGGAGCTCAAACCAACATCTCAGATTTAATGGATCAAAAAATTAGGTTTCATTCTCAGATTTCTGAACCAATAAAACAGCTTCACCAATAGTTTGTATAACCTCTGAAAAACTGGGCCATAAAAAGTTACACAAGTAGTTACTTTTTTATGAAGTAATGCTATATTGTAATTCATTACTTTTAAAAGTAACTTTTCCCAACACTTTTCGTAAAATGATGGTTTCTGTATAGATCACACTGGACCGTGCAGTGCATTATGGGAAACCGTGAAAGCAGGACAATTCTGCATCAGCTACTCACTCACGTGACGCTTTATGTGGAGCACAAATGGAGACGTTTTACAGAATGTTCATGCAGCCCTTCTCTAGATACCAAACTCCAAAATGTCACAAAAAGCAACATCTCCTGTGTTGCACAGAAGAAAAAAAGTGCATTTCAAAGGAAATTATGACAGAAACTAGGATCTTACTGCAAGCCTTTACGCATAATGCAACAAAGGTATTTATAATGTACATTGTAATGCATCGTAATTATTAACTTTTCATAAAGTCATTCTGATTTCTATCCAAGCACCGAGTCACTTGTATGGAAACTTGTTGCTTTAACAGAAAAAAAAAATTATAAAAGATAATTGCGAATTTCTTTTCTTACAAATTCTGACATTATCCAGCTATTTCAAAAATGGAATTGTGAGAGAAGTCAAAAAAAAAAAAAATACTGAATTGCAAGATATAAACAATTGTGAGAAGTCAGTCAGAATTGCGAAATATAAAAGAAAAAAAGAAAAAAAAAAAAAAAAGAAGAAAAAGTCAGAATTGCGTCAGTTGTGAGAAAACATCACAGATACCTTTTCATTTTTTGACAGAAAAAAAAAAAAAAGATGTCAAGATGTAAACTCAAATCAGAGATAAATCCTGGAAGTACAATTTTGGATTCATATCTCAAAATTCAGAATTTCTTTCTTGCAACTCCACGAGAAACAAAGTCTGAATTGTGAGATAAAACGGTGCTATTATTTGTATTGTATTTGTTTTTATTCCGTGGAGAAACGGTAATAAAAGATGAATGTCCATACACTGCACTTCTCTCAGTCAAACACAAGCAAATAAAGACCACAAGCTCAGCTTCAGTTGGGATGTATTTTATATAATAATACTTAAAAAATATTTATGGGGAAAAACCAAACCAAAAACCAAATGGGGAAATGAACCGCGAGCATCTCTCCGTCCGCTGTGGCACAGCATGCAGTTTAAACATCATCTACGAGACCTGATCCAGCATCAGCTTCCTTCACTGCAGTCAGTGACCGGACTCTAAACTAAAGGAGAGAGGAACCGAGTGGAAACATCTTCTCAAGTCAAATCGGTCCGTCAAAGATAAAGTCCTGGCACTGTGTGTTAGTTCATCATCTTCATCATCATCATCATCATCATCATCATCATGGCGAAGTGTGCGTCGGGAACAGCGTTCAGTACTGACTGCTGGGAAACAACAACATAAACCTGCAGAGAAGAGAAGAGAAAACACATCACAGTTCGGCGCTGACGAGCAATCGTCTCGTTCAGATAATGAGTGTGAGGGACTGTTATTAACCCCACAGCAGCTGCTGGGACATCAGCGCACACACTCACTCACACACACACTCACTCACACACACACAGTAACGCTCTTTGCACACTGACTCCCAAATTTTCGCATGCGTTCTTCCAGTTTTTTTTCGTATTCACCATCCTTTCCCATCAAAATGCATGCTATGAATGTGAAAACGCAGAGGATTGAACCTGATCACAATTTTTTTCTCCTGTCAGACGAAAGTTTTGGAGGCAGTGTGTAAACATGATTGACACAACACGAGGTCGTATTTGTTTTTCAACGTGCGAAAATTAAGTGCCGTTCTTGTTACACTGTGTGACTTTATGCGATTTCCTCATGTTTCGAGATGAAAGAGTAAACCGATTTCCATCCAACTGCATCCAATCGAGCAGAAATGAAGAAGAACGAGCTAAATATAGACACGGAGAGAGAAGAGAGAGAGAGAGAAGAGTCTGAGTCACTCACTCCATTAGAGAGAGAGAGAGAGAGAGAGAGAGAGAGAGAGAGAGAGAGAGAGAGAGGGAGAGAGAGAGAGAGAGGGAGAGAGAGAGAGAGAGAGAGAGGAGTCTGAGTCACTCACTCCATCAGAGAGAGAGAGAGAGAGAGAGAGAGAGAGAGAGAGAGAGAAGAGTCTGAGTCACTCACTCCATCAGAGATGAGAGAGAGATTGAGTGAGTGAGTGAGAGAGACAGAACAAGAGAGAGAGAGAGGGAGAGAGAGGGAGAGGGAGAGAGAGAGGAGTCTGAGTCACTCACTCCGTCAGAGAGAGAGAGAGAGAGAGAGAGAGAGAGAAGAGTCTGAGTCACTCACTCCATCAGAGAGAGAGAGAGATAGAGTGAGTGAGTGAGAGAGACAGAACAAGAGAGAGAGAGAGAGAGAGAGAGAGAGAGGAGTCTGAGTCACTCACTCCGTCAGAGAGAGAGAGAGAGAGAGAGAGAGAAGAGTCTGAGTCACTCACTCCATCAGAGAGAGAGAGAGATTGAGTGAGTGAGTGAGAGAGATAGAGCAAGAGAGAGAGAGAGAGAGAGAAGAGTCTGAGTCACCCGAGAGGTGAAGTGATGGAGGGAGACTGAGTCATCACATTCACTGCAGCATCTCATCAGCATGAGAGGAACCCCACCCTGAACACACACACACACACACACACACACTGCACTTCCTGTCTCACTGGATAACACTGATCATCCTCAGTTCACTGCTGATCATTAGTGACATCATCAGACACTGATATATTAGAGGACACTACTGGTCAAAGGCTTCATTTATTAAATAAAAATACAGTAAAAATTGTGAAATATTATGGCAATGTAAAACAGCTGTTTTCTGTGTGAATCTCTGTTAAAGTGTAATTTAATTTAGTGTAAATGTTGCTGGCCCCAATCAGATCTCATGTATTTCTGAAGATGGACTTTATAGAGCAAGGAAGTCATCAGCACGTTTTTATGACAGTGAAAACAGCGGTATACAGAGAGGTGAATTGTGTGAAAAATACTGTTTAAAAATAAAAAACAAAAAACGTGACCTTTAACACAGAAAGCTGTTTTACATTATAATAATATTTCACAATTTTTACTGTATTTTGATCAAATAAACGCAGCCTTGCTGAGCAGACGAAGCTCTTTCATCCCAAACTCTTGTCTGGTAGTGTTCATAACCCGAGCATCTGTTAACACGAGGAGTGTCACCTGTACAGAGGTGCAGGTGTGCAGCGGGTCATTGCTGCTTGCAGGTGGAGAGCTTGCGGATCTTGCTGGCGGCGGAGAGGCCCTTCCTGGAGGGATTGGAGGAAGAGCTGGAGCGCCGCTCAGATTTGGGCTTCAGTGCGGCCGACTCCGTCCCGTTCACACACACCGGTTTGGCCACGGCACAGGTGCGCTCCGGAGCACGCTCTTCTTCATCCTCCTCCTCATCCTCCGGGACCTGCCCTGTTCTCACACACACACACACACACACACACCGGGAGCGTTAGGGACATCACAGACACTGCCACACACTTATGATTCAAGCTAATTAGCACATTACAAAGATTTTACTTTTAAAATAAGAGTTACTTTATACATGCGCATATATTGATTACAGCATTCAAGAACTATGAAAAGAAAGCAACAAATTTAAAAGGACACAAACTAATAATCTGGTCAACAAATACATTTTAATTAATTTTATTTTAATTAAATAAAAACACACAAAAAAAAAATATAAAATTTTTACAAACTTGGACTACCCAGGTGCTGAATTGTAGATGTGGGCGGAGTCAGCGTGCTCAGTAAGCCCCGCCCCCTCACCTGGCACAGTGAAGTCCTGAGTGTAGATGATGTCATCCTCCGCGTCGAAGAGCTCGTCCTCGTCCTCAGTGTAACCGTGCAGATCCTCCAGGTACGGCATCACCGTCAGGCTCCTCCAGGGTCACGCGTCTCTGCGCTGGGGGGGATGGGCACCGGAGGCTCCGTGGGGGGGTGTTTCTTACGCACCCAGCTAAACAGGAAGAGGAAGTGACCTGAGAGACCGATCGTGATGACATCATCTGGAGCAGAGTCATTAAAGTTTACTAAAACCAGAAGAAACCTTTTTCATTATTTAAACAATGTAACAATTCAAACACAATATATTTAGATAGATCAAAAATACAGTCAAAATAGATAAATATTATTCTAGTGTAAATCATCTGTTTTCTGTGTGAATCTGTGTTAAAGTGTAATGTATTTCTGTGATGCTCCGCTGTATTTCCAGCATCATTCCTCCAGTCTTCAGTGTCACATGATCTTCAGAAATCAGAATAATATGATGATCTCAGGTCAGCTCAAACTTCATTAGTGCACGTGCTCATGAACTCTTCCGTATCCATGGAAACCGCATCCGTTTCCTCGTGCGCTGCTGGATGAAGATCTCAGATCCAGGCCAGGTTTATTTCTAGCTCATCTCTCCCTCTCTCACTATCCTCACTTCCTCTTCCTCCCACTCCCTAATGATCTGACTCAAGTTTGGAACAGAATCGAGTGTCTCCAGAAGCGGAGATCGTTTCACATCTCAAGCTGAAGAGAACCTCTACTGTTCTTCATCGTGTTGTTCTCTGTTATCTTACTCACTTGTGTTGTCTGATGCGCTGTATTGAAAACCTCTTGACAGGATCATATTCCAGCATCCCTGCGGATAAAAGCAGCTCAGATGAAGGAACGGACACTGAGGGTTGAATCATGCGCAGACAGTGAAGATGCTAGTACATATGATAAACATATTAAAGTACCGTTCATTAACCAGCTTAGCTAGCAATTGTGAATTTTTATACACATATGCTTGGATTACATACTTAAAAATGTGAATATTGTATAAGTGTGTGAGAGAGTGTGTGTGTGTGTCCATTCATGAGTGTTTTCTCTGAGCTGGATATAAATGTCACAGCGCCATCTAAAGGTCAAAGCTATGAACTACAGCACAGCAATGAAACACAGCTGATCTGCACAGGAGATACAGGACACTTCATTACATAAATGTGCTCAATTTTCATTTCATTTGATGCATTTACTCTGTGTTTGCAAACAGTGGTGAATGTAATAAAGAATAAAGAAGGTGATTTTGAGTTTATATTAAATATTTGTGACTTTTTTGTTTAAATTCCAAGACTGTATTTCATAGTTCTGGTAAAAACATCGTTCTCTCTTTTATAAACCCACACTTCTGACTTTCTTTCCCCTCAGAATTGACGAACTTGCAATTGTTGAGTTGAATAATGTAATAAAATAGAACTATGAGATAAAAACTTACATTTGTAAGAAAAAAAACTCTAAATTGTGAGCTCAAATGGATAAATGTTATTAAAATGTCAGGTTTAAATAGTAACTGTAGGGTTAATGCTATATGTCCCCATGTGAATAATACACAGTCCTACTGATTAAATCAAATGATGCTTTAAAAGTAGTGTAATCATTGCAGGTTTCATCCATAGTTTGTCCACTGAAACGGTCTCGGACACAGTATTATATAAAGATGATCTACACATTCAGACGTCACACACACACACACACTTCACCTCTCAGCAGGTCGGACAGCTGCGGGCCGCACTCCTCAGGAACCGTGTAGTCCCCCTTCCCAATGTTCTCGAATAGCTTATAGATGTTGTCCCCCTCGAACGGGTACAGACTCGTGGTGATGTTGTATCTGTGAGGAGACACGCTCAGTGATGATGGCTTATAATGTGTTGAAGACAGAGCTGTCCTTAATCGATCTGATCTGCTCACTTTAATTCCACTCACACCAGAGTCACTACATCTGTTCTACTAGTAAAAAACACATTCTCTCTCGTTCTCCTTTCTCCATAAACTGTGTGTGTGTGTGTGTGTGATGCTCGAGCTGATGTTTCTTCATGAGATGTTCTGGAGGAACTCACAGTGTGACCCCAGCAGACCAGATGTCCACCTTGAACCCTGAAAACGTGTCCAGGCCGTTGGCGATCTCTGGAGGCTGGAACGCTGGCGACCCCTGACTCGTTCGACACGTGTCGTCCTCCGCAAACGGGTGGAGCGCCTGGGGGTCAGAGGTCAGAAGCTTTACTTTCACTGTTCCTCAGCGGAGGAATGATCTTCACAAGCCTCCAATCACAATGTTCAAATCAAGTTCTTAGCAATGTATATTACTAATCATAAATGATGTTTTCGATATATTTACGGTAGGAGATCTACTAAATATCTTCCTAGAAATCTTCCAAAGAGAAATGTATCGTTGTGACCCACACAGTGCAGGGACACAGATCAGGATGCACGGGGTTAATCAGTTAAACGAGCTCAGGGTGCTGATTAAACGCAGACGGGCGTCTCACCTCTGCTACTCCCAGGTCAGAGATCTTCAGCGCCCCGTCTGTGGTCAGCAGCAAGTTTCCTGGTTTAATATCTTTGTGTACGATTCCCTGACTGTGCAAGTATTCAAGACCGTCCAGAAGCTGACAGAAGTACCTGAGAGAAGATCCACAGAGAGACAGCTGTGTGTGAAAGACCAGCTGAAGCTCTGTGTGCGAGAGTGTGTGTGTGTGTGTGTGTGTGTCTCACCCGTGAGCCTGAAACACTGGAAATCTCTTCTCTGGAACGCTGTCCAACATTTCCTGCATCCCACAGACACAATACTCCATCACCATATACGTGCAGCAGCGGTCAAGGGGTTAACACACTCAGATTCAGCATTACACAGCCTCAGCATCACCAACTTAAACTATCACTGACAATTAATGAAGCTGAAATAATAGCTAGAAACTAATCTAATCATCAGCGGATGCTCTGCAGTGAATGGGTGCCGTCAGAATGAGAGTCTGATAAAAACATCCCAATAATCCACAGCACTCCAGTCCATCAGTGAACATCTGGAGAAGACAAAACCTGAAACACATCCAGCATTAAGATGATTTTAACTCAAACACATAGAGTCTATAATCCATAATAACACTTCCTCCAGTGAAAAAGTGTTCTGGTCTGAATCAGGAGAGAAATCTGCACAGATCAAGCAGCGTTTAAACAGATCTAAACCTTCTCCAGATGTTCACTGATGGACTGGAGTGCTGTGGATTATTGGGATGTTTTTATCAGACTCTTATTCTGACGGCACCCATTCACTGCAGAGCATCCACACTCTCTCAGTGCGGCCGGTGGAAAGGATATATCTTCTGCTTCTCTTCGTTGTACAGCACATCCACCAGCTGGATGATGTTTTTATGCTGCAGTCGTCTCAGCAGCTGAATCTCCCTGCAGGACAACACAAGACACACACACACACACACACACACACACACACACACCACACACACACACACACACACACACACACACATCACTGAGCTACAACAGACTGACACAAACATTATTTTGGTTTTGACAACATATATTGATATCTATTCGATCGCAGTATGTTTTGAGGCTCTTCAGTGAATCAAAGTCAGATTCGTATTGTGATCAATGTCTGATTTATTCCCCTAATAAATGTGCCACTGGATGGCCTGCTTTCTCAGGTGCTGGTGTCTATGTAGGGCAGGTGCACACACGTGAACTAATCAGAGTTTAACGGAGTCTCAAGCAGAAGACCAAACACAGCACACAAGGGTTTCGAAGCGGCTCCAAAAGCTCTCGTCTATTTAAAGCAGAAGCCCGCGGCTTCACTGCCACATTATTTTAATTAATTTAAGTGCTCTGTGTGATAAAGAGATGGAGATGATATTTCACACAGCGCAGAACGAACCAGACGAGTGAACAGAACGATCAGTGAAGAACAGAAGAACCGCTGCAGGAACTGGACTTTCTCACAGCTTTGAAAGACTGGTTCTAACACTGACCAGCACAGAAGGGAAGTTATTATATTAAGATGCAAGAATTGTGAAGACAAACATTTATTAAAATAGTACTTCATGCTAAAAAAAAAAAATGAAAACAAAGTTGTATAATTAAATATAAAATAGAATATACTATTTACAATAGAAATACTTTTTTTTTTAAATAAAACAAAGCGTTCTTAAACTATATTAAACTATAATATTTTCTTAAATTAAAAGATATTTTTTAACTAATATATTAGTTTATAAATACAATAGATCAAATAGATTTTAATACATGAATATTTTATAAATTTAATAAACTTAAGAAATAAATATTTAACAATGTTCATAAATAATAAAATATTTCATAAACAAAGAAATTTGTATATATATATATATATATATATATATATATATATATATATATATATATAATATATATATATATATATATATTATATATATATATATATATAAAAAAAAATAAAAAAAATATTTAAATATTAATAAAAGTGTAAAGAATATTAAAATTATGTTTAACTAAACCTAAATCTAAAATAATTGTAGAATATTAAATCTATTTTTAAATAAAAGATAACATGCTTATAAATATTTTGTTCTTAATTATTTTTTATAAAAGGAACATTTTATTTAAATATATTTAATAGATACCATATTTATAAATACATTTAATGAACTTTTTATAAATAATAATAAAAGTAAATTAATAAAAATAAATAACAATATTTACATACAAATATTAATAAGTAAAAAGATTTCATTTCATTTTTATATTTATTTTATAAATATGTATCTATTATCCAAAACATTTAAATATTATTTAATAAAAAATAAAAATATAAAAATCACGTTTAATAAACATAAATAGAATATGAATATATTTTAAACAAACATTCTTATAAATACAAATATTGTTATTAAATCTTTTTGTTAAATAAAAAGTAAAATTTTTATAAATAAAAAAATAAAAACAATTTGAACATTTATAAATACATTCATTTTATAAATAATTTATTTTATAAATAATAATAATAAAAATGTACTCTATATTACATAAAATAATAAATAAAAAAATATATTTTTATATTTTATAAATCTTGATCTTATTATTCTAAATAGAAGTCAAGTTGATTTTGACTCATGTTGGTGTTCAAACTCAAAGGTAAAGGGAAGCCAGCCAGCTCTTACTTCTTCACATTGGCCTCTCCGTTGGGAATCCTGCGGAGTTTCTTCTTCTTCAGGATCTTAACGGCTCTGCGACACAGAGTCTCCGAGTCCAGCATCTCCTTGACCTTCCCGTAGGAGCCTTCCCCGAGCAGATCTCCCATCAGGTACTTCCCGATCAGCTTGGCACGCTTGCGTCGGGGCTGGTAGATGACCTCGGTGGAGTCGATGCGGTGGATGAAGGTGTCCATCCCCATCAGCTCGTCTCCGTCAGGTACTCCCAGATGCTGGAGCTCTCACCCACACTCATCTTCCTCTCGCTCGCCCTCCGACGATCCAAACGCCGACGGGAAGATTCGTATCCGAAGCAACGGAGGAGCAGTTCAGATTGTGTAGATCAGTCAACTGGCATCACGAACAATCACCTAAAACAAACCAGTCTTTGAGCGTCCGCTGGTGTGGTTTCGGGAGGCTTTATTAGCCGACGCTGGGGATCTCTGGAGCTCTGCACATCTCTGCAGAAACACCCGAAAACCAGAACTTCAGTCGCAGAGAAGCAGGAAACCTCGCATCGTCTCCGGAAGCATGGGAACGATTACCGACTTCAATTCGGCATTACGGGAAATCCATGACCGAGATCCAAAAAAACAAGTATTTATTATAGGATCTGGTTTAAAATGTAAAACATCTGAAAAAAAAAAAAAAAAAAAAAAAAAGATAATAAAGGCAAAAAAATAAATAATAATAAATGCATAAATTAATGAATACAATAATTAAGTAAATAAACAAACAATAGATTTTAAAAAAATATATCAAACAATAAACACAATACATAAATCCAATAAATAAGTAACAAAAACAGTAAATTAATAAATGTATTATTAATTCCAGAAATGTTTGTAATTTTGGACACCATAACTTTTTAAAAACTGACATTTGTAAACATCAATGTTTCTTTTAAAGCTGCTCTGAAAAGTGCTTCATAACTAAAACTGATCTGACAGGTGTAGAGAAGGACACTAACCATCCACGAACTAACTAACCACTAACTAACTAACTAACCAACTAACCCTTGGTCTCCAGCAGCTGCTGAGGGTCTGTGTTACAGTAAATGACTCGAGGGACGTGTTCAAATGATCACTAATGATCCACACTGAGGGAACTAGCACAGCACTGAAACTACTTTCTTCGACACACACACACACACACACACACATACACACACATACACACCACATACACATACATACAACATACATACACACACCACACACACACACACACACATATATATATGAATTAGTATGAGTTACCACAGTATTTGTTGAAGTATGATGTAATCATAAAGTAGCACAGTCTAGTCGTCTGATAGCACAGTGATGTTGTGATTGAGTGCTAATATTTAAACCAGAGACACACAAACACACAATCCGGAGTCAGACCGCGATTCAATCCGGCGTCAGACCAGCTCATACACCGAAATATCGGGTGTGTGTGTGTGTATGTGTGTGTGTGTTTGTGTGTCAGGGAACGCACGGTTTGTGTCGACGGTGATGAGTGTGTTCGGTTAGCGGCGGCTAACGCTCTTCTCTGACAGACACTACGCGACAAACTCACCGACCTGAGGCTGTGGACACCGGCTCGACTCGACGAGGGACCGGACTCACGCTTCTACTCCCGCTTCTGCTCCTAAATCTTTATTTTCTCACATCTGTTCCTCACAGCCGCTGCTGCTTCAAGGCTGCTGCCATCTTGTTTACTTCCCTCCCTTGCTTCACCGCGCATGCGCAGAGCCGTGCACGCGCCCG
>NC_039244.1:965510-1049101 GCF_003368295.1 Carassius auratus
CCTAACCCTAACTCTAACCCTCTCTAAACCCTAACCCTAACCTAACCTAACCCTAACCCTAACCCTAACCCTAACCCTAACCCTAACCTAACTCTAACTCTAAACCCTAACCCTAACCCTAACCCTAACTCTAACCCTAACCTAACCCTAACCCTAACCCTAACTCTAACCCTAACTCTAACCCTAACCCTAACCTAACCCTAAACTAACTCTAACCCTAACCCTAACCCTAACCCTAACCCTAACCCTAACTAACCCTAACCTAACCCTAACCCTAACCCTAACCCTAACCCTAACCCTAACCCTAACTCTCTAACCTAACCCTAACCCTAACCCTAACCCTAACCCTCCTAACCCTAACCCTAACCCTAACCCTAACCCTAACCCTAACTCTAACCCTAACCCTAACCCTAACTCTAACCCTAACTCTAACCCTAACTCTAACCCTAACCCTAACCTAACCCTAACCCTAACCCTAACCCTAACCCTAACCCTAACTCTAACTCTAACTCTAACTCTAACCTAACCACCCTAACCCTAAACCCTAACCCTAACCCTAACCCTAACCTAACCCTAACCCTAACCCTAACTCTCTCTAAACCCTAACCTAACCCTAACCCTAACCCTAACTCTAACCTAACCCTAACCCTAACTCTAACCCTAACTCTAACCTAACTCTAACCCTAACCCTAACCCTAACCCTAACCCTAACCCTAACCCTACCCTAACACTCTAACCTAACCTAACCCTAACCCTAACCCTAACTCTAACCCTAACTCTAACTCTAACCCTAAACCTAACCTCTCTAACTCTAACCCTAACCCTAACCCTAACTCTAACCCTAACTAACTCTAACCCTAACTCTAACCCTACCTAAACCCTAACCCTAACCCTAACCCTACTCTAATCTAACCCTAACCCCTAACCCTAACTCTAACTCTAACCTAACCTAACCTACTCTAACCCTCTAACTCTCTAACCTAACCCTAACCCTAACCCTAACCCTAACCCTAACCCTAACCCTAACCTAACCCTAACTCTAACTCTATCTAATCCTAACCTAACTCTAACCCTAACCCTAACCCTAACTCTAACCCTCTCTAACCCTAACTCTAACCCTAACCCTAACCCTAACCCTAACCCTAACTCTAACCCTAACTCTAACTCTAACTCTAACCCTAACTCCTAACCTAACCCTAACCCTAACCCTAACCTAACCCTAACCCTAACCCTAACTCTAACCCTAACCCTAACCTAACCCTAACCTAACCCTAACCTAACTCTAACCTAACTCTCTAACCCTAACTCTAACCCTAACCTAACCTAACCCTAACCTAACCCTAACCCTAACCCTAACTCTAACCTAACCCTAACCCTAACCCTAACCCGGCCTAGACGAGGGCTAGGTTGGGGGAGCTGTTGTACTTTTCCAAATCTAACCCTAACTCTCTAACCCTAACTCTCTAACCCTAACCCTCTAACCCTAACCTAACCTAACCCTAATTTAACTATGACATTAACCGTCTTTGATAACATGGCAGTCTGGCTGAAACAATACTTTTTGGCAGAGCACGATGCTGGGTAGGGATTACCGGTCTGCGACCTTCGAGTTGTGGTCTGGTTCGCCGATCTGGAACAAGTTCAGTCAAGAACTTTGTGTTCTCATATCTACTTAGATCTAGATTGAGTGCTGGAACAAACTGCACTCTCAAGCTAACCGCCATAACCTCAGCAATTATGAACCCAGCCGGTTCAACTCGAGCACTGTGAAACTTAAGGGTGAAAAAATTCAGAGCCTAAATTTAACCAAAAACATAACTTTCACTTTTTTAGGCCCCAATGCTTAGACAAGCACAGCTCCTAGACCGGAGATGATCTCATGCGATATGGTATAGTCTGACAAGCGTGGGCCCGTGCACCTTTCCCTCAGTCTCCCTATCCCAAACCGGCCTAGACGAGGGCTAGGTTGGGGGGAGCTGTTGTACTTTTCCAAACCTAACCTAACCCTAACCCTAACCCTAACTCTAACCCTAACCTAACCCTAACCCTAACCCACTTAAAACAACTGGGGTTACGTCTCTTATTAAGTTCCTTTTTTACTTTATATAGGGAGCATCAGAACCCAGGATTGTCACAAAAATCAGTTTTGTTCTTTTCCCTGGAACATCATCGCATCCCCTGCCAACTTTTATTTTTTTCCCCCCGGAAAATTTTAATTTTTTAACCCAACCACAACAACCAACAAAAAAAAGTCCTCTCCTTGGACCAACTTCTTAAATATATAAAGCCAAAACACTCCATGAACCAAATCAAAACCTCAAAAAAAGGAAGAAAATTCTCTCCAACTGAGAATCCCACTTCTTAATCCGCTGCAATATAATCTAGCCAGTGCCGGAACATGGCCACCGCTGTTTGTTCCTTCCAGTGGACCTTGTCCCCCTCCGTTTTAAATCTTTCCCTGGTTAGCAGTGGGATACCCTGGCCCACCTCCTCGATACACTCGTTAATCATGTGCAAGTTCTCCACCTGCCTCTGCTGGATGGCCTTCTTTACTGAGGCCTGGTTCCCATCCTCCCGGTTATTTAAACCAAATGCCAGAACCACCTTTCTGACCTGGTCTGACACTGGGGTCCTACGTTTGACCACATTAAGTGCCTGGGCCAGGTTCCCTCCAGGATAACAGTGCACTTCTACCCTTTCATCCTCTATGGGCACAAACCGTCCCACATATGAATCCCCCAGGATAACCACGGGCCTACTGGGGACCAGGCTCCAGTTAGAATGCTTACTGGCGTTGCCCCTGCTGTGACCCCTTCCCCTTCCTTCTCCTTCCCTCCTGGTCCCTGTTCGATACCCTTCCCCTCCATGATCCCCTCCACCTCCACCGTTGCTCGGGCCAGGGTCGATTCAGTGACCGTCTTTAGGTCCTTACGGGCCCACCTCATCGCCACCTGCCATGCCTCCCTCCAACGCCTCCCTGAGGCCTCCTGTAATTCCACCCTGGCCCCCTCCAGGGCATCACAGTAGTGCCCATGTAAAATGTCCACCCCTGTATGAAACCAGTTTTTGGCATTGCAAAAAAAATAAATAAAAAAAAATAAACCATTTGGTGGTCATAGAGGGTCAAGAACCTATTAAGGCTCTTCACCAACCTCCGAAACTCAAGGTCTTCCGCCATCTCAAATACAATATCTACAACACAGAGAAAATCTGTCCTGACTTTACCAATCAAGGCAAGAAAATCCTGAACTGGACTCTTCCACTAGGCCTAATGCCCTATATATCCGCCTCCCCCACCCCTGGTGCAACCAATGTACTATTCAAATGATTCTTCCCAATAGAAGACTGGGCTCCAATTAAGACCTGTTAGCCCCAGGCCACCTGCCCTGCGTGCTGTCCAAGTGGACCCAGGGAGGCTGGATACTCACCGTGCAAGTGACCCTTCGTTAACACCGCAAGGTAGCCAGGTCACCTGAAAAAAAGTCTTGTCCAAAGCCCAATACCAAACTTAAAACCTCCTGCTTAACCCTTTTTTGGCCGAGAACGTGAGACTGGCGGATGCACATTTCTGAACACCAAGCTTCTACCAGTCCACCCCTCTTCAAAGTTCATGCATTTTAGAACTGAACAGACATCATCCTTTCCAGGATAACCGTCAGATGTCATAAACCTTTGCCCAAAAATCCCTTGTCTCTTTCATGGACCCCATACCTTGTCCTATTAACCTCGTCCATGGTGACGACATAAAAACTTCATAAAACAATAGAAAACAGAACCCTGCAATGATCGGGACACAAACCTGTTTCCCCTTATCCTAAGTCCATCACTCCACCACTGATCCAACCAGCCACACACAATGCTGTCTCCTTAAGTGAGGGCTATTTCCTGCCCTTCATTCTATGAGGATTTGGATTAGAGTGTGAATCAGTTCAGGGCTAGTTTCTTTCCTTTTATAAAACAATTGAAAACACAACCCTGCAATGATTGGGAGACGAACCTGGGTCCCCCCATCCAAAGCCCATCACTCTACCATTGAGGCAACCAGAAATTAATCAAGGCTATGTCCTGCTCATCATTTCATGAGGCTTAGGATAAGAGTGTGGATTAGTGCTAGGTTAGGGTTAGGTCAGTTAAGGTTTTGATAGGGTTAGGGGGTTAGGGTGGGTTAGGGTAGGGTAGGGTAGGGTAGGGGTAGGGGTAGGACCAGGTTAGGGTTACAGTTAGGGTTAGGGTTAGATATAGGGGTAGGGGTAGGGTAGGGGTAGGGTTAGGGTTAGGGTTACCTTATAGTCTTTAATAGTAATGTATTAAAGATTAGTAGAGTAATATTAACATTAGTAAGCTAACATAAGCAAACTTATTTTACCAATGGAACCTTTATCCAACAGGTATCAGAAAACAGGGTTTAATATATGAAAAATACACTTTAATCCCCAGAAATTTCATTTGACCAGGAGTCCGCATTTTTGATTAAGCTGTCAAGAAAGCTGATTTTAAACATTAGATACAGCTGTTTATTAGTGACAATATAGTTTTATCATGATAAAACTATATAGTCTTGTCAGACATATTTGGAGAAGCACAAATATAATATAATTTAAATAACCATCATTTGAAACTTCTAGGAGGGAGGGCTCAGTGTGATGCCCCACATTATTCTTTCCTGCTACCTCAAATCAGCTAGATTGAGGTAAATGTCCACTATAACCTCTTCAGCAGTGTAGTTAAGGATCATAGAGTGTTTCGGCCTTTTAATACTACACACTGTCACACTGAGGCTGGCCCATGATCAACCCCAAGCGCGTCTTTTGTAAACAATTGTTAATCGAGCTTGACCAGATTCACAATTGCATGGTAGAGCTCTGCGTTAAGTTTTAATATTAACATGAGTTTTCAATTTACACTAGTCATTAGTTAAGAGGTTGATTAGATTCTATTGATAGGAATTTACCTGCTCTTATTATCTGATCGTGGTTGTATCTCTCTATTAGTCCTATTGGATCTTAGTGCTGCATTATTGCCACTATTGACCACAACATTCTTTTGCATAGTCTTAAACACTTTGTTGGCATTAATGGAAGTGCATTAGAATGGTTTAAATAGTACTTGTATGGCCACCATCAATTCGTAGCTGTGAATGAAGAGGTGTCATATCGGTCACAGTATGCAGTATGTGCAGTATGGAGTACCTCAAGACTCAGTACTAGGGCTGCTACTCTTCACAGTTTTCACTGTTATTGTTTGGAAGTTTTTGCTCTCTGTCCTGCAGTTGCCACATTTCAGATTTCTTTGCCACTTAGTTCTCATGCAGTTCACCACGCCTTCAATTAGCCTCAATTAGCCACAGACTTTATTAGGCAGCACCTGTATACATAGCATCATCCCTTTGTTCATGCCACATGGAGGAATCCTAGTGAGTTGCTGCTGGAAATGCCGTGTCTCCTGCCTTGTGTGCGTTACTGAACTATGTAAGTTCCATATGTTTCTACTGTTAGAATGAACAGTTTAACTTGGCTTCTATTGTTCATGTGGCTTACTGTGGTAATTGTAAGAATATGTGCATTTGAGTATTTATAGGCATGATCGGTTCATTAATTACGGGGCAGAGAAAATGTATGTATTGACTTTGTTTGTAGGCTATCTAGCTAATTTCCTGCAATCTAAGTTCTTGTACAAATGTTTATCCTTCAAATGAATTGTGGCTTTGTATTGTAGCTAATTGTATCCCATATCCTTTTTCCTCTTAGAAACCACACACACACACACACACACACACACACACACACATACTCACAAATACATACCTAATAAAGGAAAGAAGTTGTGTAATTGAAGTGACTGGACTGGACTGTTCTTACCGACACCTCCACTGGTCTCAAGCCAGCCACCTGCATAACCCTCTCAGAAATCTTTTTCATGGTCCTTCGAGCCGGAGTCAATGATGACCAGTAGAGATGTCCAGTCACTCCTTGCCTTCATTACTTCAGCGTCCTCATCGCCAAGCCCTGCGTCCTGTACGCTATGATGACTGTAGCTGTGTCCAAATTCAGGGTCTGCATCCTCCTTAGGATCCTTCCTACCCGGTTGAAGGAGGATGGGTCCTCCGACGACCGCAAAAACCGGAAGTCGGTGTTTGTGAATTTGGACAGCCTACCCTTCTTTCAGTTCCCTCCCTTAACCGTTGCTCATATCCTGTCGCCTAGCAACCGTGACAGCGCCAAGCAAGACGCCGGTGAAAAGCTCATCGTTCTCTCCCCAGAGCTTTATAAACACTTCTGTCTCCTCTTTCGTCCTTAGAAGCGTTAAAAACAGCTTCAATCACTAACAAATAAGCTCTGTGTAAGGGGATATTCACACAGGCAGTAAGGAAGAAGCTAGTTTACAAAAGTAATTGTTTTTTTTTTTTTTTTTTTTTTTTTACATATACACGTACACATGTAAAAAAAAAAATGCTTAACGCTAAAACAAAATGCCTAACTAGAAAACCACTGAAAACATATATTTTTGAAAAGCCAGTTTTTAAAAAACATCGAAAATAATACTCCTCCCCCACTCCGCTACTGCTCGCTTCGTCCTGCCGAAAAGAATAATGGGATAGGTAGGACGCGAAAGGATCCACCACACCCATCCTTCGAATTCGGGGAAAAGGAGGACGCATTTGTGGGCCGCATTTGAAGGATCCTACGAATTTGGACAGCCTTCGTCGCGGCGCTGTGACGTAACATCCTTCAAATGCGTCCTCCGAAGGATGTAGACCCTGAATTTGGACACAGCCTGTGTCATGGATTATGATCAGCGGCCACGACCTTCTGCTGCAGCACTAGAGCCACCACCGCTTCCTTCAGCAGGCATCTGTGGCGTTGGACCTCAGTATCAACCACAGTATGAGTCTGAGGAGGAGGAAGAGCCACCTCAACTATCCAGCGAGGAGGATCAAGAGGAAGAGCCGGAACCACCGGAAGAGCTGGAGCCAGCAACATACCCTCCTTCATCTGTCTCTTATGGAAGAGCCCTAGCCCCTGAATACCCACATGACCCTCAGGTAGCCCCAATTCCTGACCCTCAAACTGAGCGTTTACAGCAATTACTAGAAGAAGTAAGAAATCAAGGTAGACTAATCCAGCGTTGTATGCTTGGTAAAGGCCACCCCTCACAGTCTCGTTTAGTACTATCCTCTGAAAATCTTGGCCCTCAGTTAGTAGCATCACAAGCCCAGCATGCTACAAAGCTACCCCAGGCTACCACAAGTGATTCTAAGCCCTTTTCTTCACTATCTCGAGAGCAGTCTTATCTACCTCTTGTAAGCCATGCCCCTGCCATTCAGCCCTTAGCTCAGTCCTGGCAGCATACGAATCCTTCTGATCATAGTCAGTTCCCTGCTACTTGTCAAGTCCCAGTCTCACGTAATCCTTTGCTCCCAGCTCATATGTTGTCACCTCAAATTTCGCCTAGAGCTATGACCCATTCTGCCCCGCCAGCATCCCAGCCTCGTAATGTGCACCCTCCCCATCTTACTTCTGCAGCTCCACCAAGCCATTTAGGGTTCCACCAAGCTCACCCTTCAGGCCGACTGCAGTCATATAGCAAGATAGAAGGTCCCTCATTCCCTGATCTTACTAGAGAGGATGAAAGTCAGTATATGATGTTAAAGATGGCCCTATTCAACCTGTTGGACCCAGGAGAGTCAGAGCAGTATAAATATCACATCTTATTGGATCACTTAAAGGTAGATCAGGCGAAGCGGCTTGCCTTAGCTTATGTTTATGCCCAAGATCCCTATACTCAAGCTATTCGGGCCCTAGATGAGCGTTATGGCCAACCCAGACAGCTTGCTCTGAGAGAGCTTCGGGCTATAATGGAGATGCCTGTTATCCGGATAGGTGATGGTAGAGGCCTAGATCAGTTTTCCCTTAGAGTACAGGCTTTAGTGGGTCTCCTCCAGTCCATGGGCCATGAAGGTCTCTCTGAGCTTACCTGTGGCTCACATGTTGAGCGGCTATTAGAGAAATTACCCAGTGAGCACTTTTGTCAGTTTAAGAGAAGCATGAGTTTGAGCAGACCAGGCCCCCTCTCCTATAACCTCTTAGACTTCTCCTCCAGGAAACCCGCTGCCAACCTAGAAGGGAAAGAACCCTTCAGCCTGTCCGACCAGGGCCACCACCCTCTCATCCATTTAGAGCTACAGCTATACTCCATGGTAGCAAGACTTCCCAAGTGACCTCCCCTAAAGTCCAGATAGCTCCTCATAGTGCCAGTCAGCTTCCCTTCAACACCACATTCACACGCTGTCCATTGTGTGCTTACTGTAACTCCCCTGAACATCATGTCAGTAAATGTGATGACTTTCTCCAACTCACTGAAGATCAGAGAATTAGTTGGATCACAGGACAGAAACGCTGCTGGAGGTGTGCACGAGACCACTTTGCAAACCAGTGTGATCTGAAGGGACGCTGCAACCAATGTAATGGGAAACATCTGCAGGTCCTATGTAATATAAACCAGAGGCAAGTGCAGAATTTCTACCTAGATCATCCTAGCGATTGTAATAAAGTGCTGCTGAAGGTAGTAGAAGTGACCCTGTGGAATGGAAACAAGTCTTTAGATACTTATGCTATATTGGATGATGGGTCAGAACGTACGATCCTTCTGTATCCTGCTGCCCAGAAACTCCAGTTGGTAGGAGAGTCTGAGAGTCTGAAGCTGAGGACGGTGAGACAGGATGTCCAGACTCTAAATGGTGCCGCCGTGTCCTTTACCCTTATTCCAAAGGCCCATCCAGAGAAATCCTATGCAATCAGGCATGCCTTCACTGCTGATCAGCTTTCTTTGTCCGAACATTCTCATCCTGTGAAATCCCTCCAGCGGCGCTACAATCATCTCCGGCAGATTCCCTTGAAGCAGCATGATAACGTAAGCCCCCTTTTACTTATAGGAGCTGATCATACCCACCTGATCACTCCAATACTGCCTGTAAAGTTAGGGCCCCCAGGAGCCCCTGTAGCAATTAAAACCCGTCTCGGCTGGATGTTACAGGGCCCTGTTAGAGATATTGTTAGTTCTCCCTCCACTAAGTGTCATTATATTTCCTTTAAATACCCACCTGATGACATCCACCATAATGTGCAAAAACTGTGGCAGCTGGACCCCGTACCTTTGAGGAACACAAAAATGGTTGTCCGCTCGAAACAGGACCAAAATGCAATTCACCAGCTGGAGACCCAAACCATTCGAATTCCTGTTGATGATGTACTACGGTATGCCGCACCTCTCCTCCGAGTAGATCCCTGGCTCCCCCTAAAGGCCCCTAAGGAAGCAGTTATGTCACGTCTTCGCAGCTGTGAGCGGCGATTGCTTCAAAACCCCCCACAGGCGGAGACCTATATCAGAGAGATTGAGAAGTTAGTTGATGCTGGGTATGTCAAGACCAAGAACAACCCAGCTGACGATCTGACTAGAGGGAAGCAGCTGTCTGATCTAGGTAAGCCTTGTAGGTGGAACCAGGGACCTGCCTTCCTCCTAAAACCCCCTGATCTTTGGCCAATTAACCCCAGAATAGATCAGGCCGAAGATCCTGTAGAGCTGCGTAAACCTAGTTTTTTGTGGTGCCGTATTGCTTGGCCGAAGTCCCTCCATCTTTGACCCTACTCAATTTACCACCTTTCAGGACCTCCTTGACTCTACAGCTGCCTCCCATAATGGGGTGGCAAAACCTCCTGCAACACCATCGGCAGCAACTTACCTTAATGCAGAGATTGCCATCCTAAGACCGACCCAGTTGGATTCCTTTGGAACTGATTTGGCATGCCTTCAGACCCACAAGCCTCTTCCACATTCCAGTCGTCTTCTCTCCCTTGCTCCGGAATTAGACCCAGTGTCAGGTCTTATTAGAGTAGGTGGAAGGTTACGACAAAGTAGTGACCTGCCCCCTGATGCCATACATCCAGTAGTCCTGGACCCTGCTCATCTGATCACGAAACTTATAATTAAAGATTGTGATGACCACCTATATCATTCTGGTCCAGAGAGGCTATTTGCTGAGCTGAGGAGGCGATTCTGGATCCTGAGGGGTCGTGAAGCTGTCAGGAAACATCAGCACAGGTGTGCTAAGTGCCAGCAGTCCCGTGCCAAACCCCTTATTCCCCAAATGGCCGATCTCCCTCCTGCTCGCCTCCGCAAACCTCCCTTCTATTCCACCGGAATAGATTGTTTTGGGCCCTACACTGTGAAAGTTGGACGGCGAGTGGAGAAAAGGTGGGGAATTATTTTCAAATGCCTGACAACTAGGTGTGTACATCTAGATCTACTCAGTCATATGGATACAGATTCCTTTTTAATGGCACTAAGGCGCTTTATAGCTCGTAGAGGTAAACCTTTCGAGCTGCTTTCTGACAGAGGTACCAACTTTATCGGAGGCAACCGAGAGCTACAGGAAGTCTACCGATCTCTGACCCCTGATCTCCAGGCAGTTCTGGCCAAACAGAGGATCTCCTTCAAGTTCAATCCCCCACACGCACCCCACTTTGGCGGGATGTGGGAGCGTGAAATACGTTCAATCAAGACTGCCCTGCAGACCACCCTTGGTGCCCAAGCTGTCACTGAAGAGGTGCTACGCACAGTGATGATTGAAATCGAAGGTATGCTCAATTCAAAACCCCTAGGTTATGTGTCTTCTGACATTGCGGATCCTGATCCGGTGACTCCAAACCTGTTGCTTATGGGGCGGCATGACTCTTCCCTCCCCTTAGTCACGTATCCTGATTCTGAGCTGTGCAGCCGTGGTCAGTGGCGTCATAGTCAGATTCTTTTTAGATCATTTTTGGGCCCACTTCCTCAGAAATTATCTTCCTTCTCTCCAGTCTAGACCGAAGTGGCGCACTGACAATTCTAACCTCCAGCTAAATACTGTTGTTCTCATTATTGACCCTCAGCTCCCCTGATCCCTCTGGCCAGTAGGTAAAGTGATTTCCCTCCATCTCGGCAAGGACGGCCGTTGTAGGGTTGCAGATGTCCAGGTGGGGGACAAACGGTATACAAGACCTGTTGCCCACCTCATTCCACTCCCTGCCCTACCTGAACCCCCATGACCTCTCACTCTAGCAAATTTGCGAGGCAAATTTGGGGGCGGCTGTTTGGAAGTTTTTGCTCTCTGTCCTGCAGTTGCCACATTTCAGTTTTCTTTGCCACTTAGTTCTCATGCAGTTCACCACGCCTTCAATTAGCCTCAATTAGCCACAGACTTTATTAGGCAGCACCTGTATACATAGCATCATCCCTTTGCTCATGCCACATGGAGGAATCCTAGTGAGTTGCTGCTGGAAATGCCGTGTCTCCTGCCTTGTGTGCGTTACTGAACTATGTAAGTTCCATATGTTTCTACTGTTAGAATGAACAGTTTAACTTGGCTTCTATTGTTCATGTGGCTTACTGTGGTAATTGTAAGAATACGTGCATTTGAGTATTTATAGGCATGATCGGTTCATTAATTACGGGGCAGAGAAAATGTATGTATTGACTTTGTTTGTAGGCTATCTAGCTAATTTCCTGCAATCTAAGTTCTTGTACAAATGTTTATCCTTCAAATGAATTGTGGCTTTGTATTGAAGCTAATTGTATCCCATATCCTTTTTCCTCTTAGAAACCACACACACACACACATACTCACAAATACATACCTAATAAAGGAAAGAAGTTGTGTAATTGAAGTGACTGGACTGGACTGTTCTTTTTAGGGGAAGTCGTGGCCTATTAGGGGAAGTCGTGGCCTAATGGTTAGAGGGTTGGACTCCCAATCAAAGGGTTGTGAGTTCTAGTCTCGGGCTGGACGGAATTGTGGGTGGGGGGAGTGCATGTACAGTTCTCTCTCCACCTTCAATACCACGACTTAGGTGCCCTTGAGCAAGGCATCGAACCCCCAACTGCTCCCCGGGCGCCGCAGCATAAATGGCTGCCCACTGCTCTGGGTGTGTGCTCACAGTGTGTGTGTGTGTTCACTGCTCTGTGTGTGTGCATTTCGGATGGGTTAAATGCAGAGCACAAATTCTGAGTATGGGTCACCATACTTGGCTGAATGTCACTTCACTTTTACCGACACCTCCACTGGTCTCAAGCCAGCCACCTGCATATCCCTCTCAAAAGTCTTTTTCAGTTATGCTGATGATACTCAGCTCTATATTTCTTTGCGGCCCGGTTAAACACACCAATTTGAAAAACGAATGGAATGCATAGTCAATATAAAAAACTGCATGACGAGTAATTTCTTACTGCTAAGTTAATGTTAATTATAGGACCTAAAAACTCTGTATGTAATAACCTAGAACACGGTCTAAGACTTGATGGCTGCTTTGTCAATTGTTCATCATCAGTTAGAAACCTAAGTGTTCTATTTGATAGCAATCTTTCCTTAGAAACCCATGTTTCTAGCATTTGTAAAACTACCAAAAAAAATTGTAAAAGCTTTCCCATCTCAAAAATATATATACATTACGGCCTATGCTCTCAATGTCAAATGAAGAAATACTAATCCATGCATTTATAATGCTTCATTGGGTGGTTGTTTTGCACACTTAGTGAAAGTGACATTCAGCCAAGTATGGTGACCCATACTCAGAATTTGCGCTCTGCATTTAACCCATCCGAAATGCGCACACACACAGAGCAGTGAACACACACACACACACTGTGGGCACACACCCGGAGCAGTGGGCAGCCATTTATGCTGCAGCGCCCGGGGAGCAGTTGGGGGTTCGATGCCTTGCTCAAGGGCACCTAAGTCGTGGTATTGAAGGTGGAGAGAGAACTGTTCATGCACTCCCCCCACCCACAATTCCGTCAGGCCCGAGACTAGAACTCACAACCCTTCGATTGGGAGTCCAACCCTCTAACCATTAGGCCACGACTTCCCCAATAGCTTAGTAAACAAACTAAGCTAGTACAAAATGTAGCAGCAAGAGTTCATACTAGAACCAGGAAGTATGACCATATTAGCCCAGTCCTGTCAACACTGCACTAGCTCCCTGTCAAACATTGTATAGATTTTTAAATATTGCTTATTACTTATAAAGCCCTGAATGGTTTAGCACCTCAGTATTTGAATGAGCTCTTGTTACATTATAATCCTCCACGACCGCTGTGTTTTCAAAACTCAGGCAATTTGATAATACCTAGAATATCAAAATCAACTGTGGGAGGCAGATCCTTTTCCTATTTGCCGCCTAAACTCTGGAATAACCTACCTAACATTGTTCGGTAGGCGGACACACTCTTGCAGTTTAAATCTAAATTAACAACCCATCTCTTTAACCTGGCTTACACATAACATACTAATATGCTTCTAATATCCAAATCTGTTAAAGGATTTTTAGGCAACATACCTGGGGTTATGTTTGTTTTCTTCTAAAAGAGATGAAAAGTCATCAGTTCTAGCCGGTTTTAATGCTTTTCTTTAGGATAGGTTACTTTGCCGCCAAGCAATACGAAATACCTTTAGTTTTATTTTCCTCCAGCTGCGCTCCATTTTTCGGGCTGCTCTTTAGGTTGCGAGTATGCTTATTATACCATGGTGTCAGATTGGTTTCCTTAACCTTCCTTAAACATAAAAGGAGCAACTGTGTTTAAATTGCTAGAAAAAGAGAGAGTCCATAGTTTCTGTTACAACAAGTTGTTCTGAGGTTTTGCATATGCTAAGGAATTCGATACATCAGGAAGATAACTTAAAAAGCAGTCTTTTGTGGTAGTGTTAGGGTTAGTGATGGTTCTACCATACTTGAAACAAGAAGCAGAATTTACAATTTTGGCTATTTGAATATGAGTATGATTTCGACAATAAGTAGGTCCCAAAACCTGTTGTCTAACCCCAATAGAGTTCAGAATATCTATAAATGCTGATCCCAGTGCATCTTTTTCATTATCAACATGGATATTAAAATCACCAACTATTAAAATCTGCAGCCAGAACTAACTCGGATGTAAAATCACAGAACTCTTTAATAAAGTCTGTATGGTGGCCTGTTTACAGTAGCCAGTATAAACATCACAAGGAATTTATCATTAACATTTGTTTCTCTGGATAATGTTATATGAAGCACCATTACTTCAAACGAGTTATACTTGAAGCCTGCCCTCTGAGAAATCATGAGAACATTGTTATAAATTGAAGCAACACCTCCCCCTTTGCCTTTTAGACGCAGCTCATGTTTATAACAGTAATCTTGGGGGGTGGAATCATTTAAAATAATGTAATCATCAGGTTTTAGCCATGTTTCTGTCAAACAGAGCACATCTAGATTAGGATCAATGTACAGGAATCCCTGAGCTAGACACACCCAAAGCCATATCTAGAGCCCTAACATTATTTCTGTCCTCATTTTAAGTTTGGATGCGTGTCTCTAATTTTGAAATCTTCTCTGTCAGGCTAATTATTTCCCTACATTTATCACATGTGAATCCCTCATCAGTGACAGAGATAGATAAACTGTACAAGAGGTACAAATAACAATAGCAGGAGAAGCCATTACTCATCGTGCTTGATGAAATATTCTTACCACAGTTGTTTGACGAACTTGTGAAAAACTGGAGAGAGAGAGGAGAGGAGAGGAGAAAAGAAAACAGTGATAGGTTAGAATCAAAACGCTAATGACAAGCTAACAAGTGCTGATGCAATGCAGGTGTACTGCACTCATGGATACAAAATAAAAGTGAATGATCAAAATTAATCTGTTTTGTGTTGTTTAAGCTATTGTGATCACTGTTGTTGCTTTCCAAACAAACGGATCCAAGCACCAATAGGGTGACCATATGAGCCATTTTCCCAGGAAAAGGTCCTTGCCAGGATTTTTATATTGCCAATTTTGGCTGTTTGTGCAGTGCAGATCGATCATTGTATGACATTCATAAGAGCTATAAAGAGCAGAGAAGACGGATCCTTATGCATTCAAATCACTGTCTTGGTACTTTGGTGTCATACAATGATCGGTGCACAGCGACGCTTCAAGTTGAATGAACGAACAAACACCTAACATGTACATGTATTTGCATTGCTTTGATCGTTCTCTGTAGATCTCACCTTCTCACACGCCATGATTGGTTGATTATGTAACATACCTGCATGTTATTGGTCAAACTACTTTGGATATTTTAGGCAATATAGAAATCCTAGCAAGGATACATCCTGGGAAAATGGCTCATATGGTCACCCTAAGCACCATTTCATCTGCCATAAAACATTGAAACAACCACAGACACAAGTTATTTATATACGATCATTTATTGGGCATTAAACACACAAAGACTGCAAACACTCACCAGTTTCCATTTTCCAGAACCAAACCTGTACAATATAAAACCTGGGACTTTTACCCCCTACCAATTTCAGAATGGTTACATCCTGGGGTGGGGCTAAGAGTATAAAATGGCTCCCACACAGTCAGTCAGTGTGGGTTGTTGTAGGAGTTTGTGTAGTTGGTATACAGAGTAAATAGTGTTTTCTTGCTTATGGGGGTTTAGATCAATTGATTTAGCTGAACTAGCTTGTAAATACTTTGTATATAGTATATATTTTGTACAGGGTATTATTTTATTTTTGATTGTTTTCTTACTTTTCCACCGTGTCTTTCACCTTTCACCTGACTCTAAGCAGCTTCTGAATCACTTTTGCCTCCTATCCCCCCAGTCAAATCCTAACAGACACAATCTGTTTGGTTTAAAGCGCAATATAAATAAAGGTGACTTGACTTGACTTGACTTCACCTGACTTGAATTGGCATTTAAGGAGTTATGTCATAACAGAATGTCTGAATTTAGTAAGTCTATGGAAGATGTAGAAGTTTTTACTGAGTACTGCTGAAGAAGTAATAGGTAAGAAGAATGCCGGTAACAGAAGGAAAGCAATTCCATGGTGGAATGAGGAGTGTAGTGTAGCATTGTTTGTGTAGCAATATTCCTAGCTCTTCAGTGGATAAAATAAGTACGGTCAATAAGATCAGTAATGTGTACAGACCTTTTCAGTTTTACATTTTGCTAAGTAGAATTTCAACAGCAAGGCAAGATATGATTTTTTTGAGGTGATGCAGAGTCTATTTAGAATAAGACAATCTGTTCTTATGGTAAATTTCCTTTGGGTACCATCACATATGGGTGTGGAAGGAAATGAGGAAGCAGACCATCTTGAAACATGACAGTCTCTGAAACATGCACAAATTGACATTAAAGTGTCAATGAGTAAAGCAAAAGTAAAGAGGTTAATTGTAAATAAAATCCAAAATGGCATGAAACTGGTTAACAAATATTATTATTAACAAATGTGGTCACACAGAATCAGTAGAATATGTACTTATACAGTGTGATTCCTATAAAGGAGCAAGATTTCAACTAATTTAAGCTTTAAAATTGTTCAGAATATATCATTTGTCACTTCAAGTTATGTTATGAAATGACACAAACCGATCAAGAATATTTCATAAATTAATTATTTTCTTCAAATACATTTAAATTGTATTAAATTCTATTCTATTATTTAGTTCTTAAAGAGCCACACAGATGGGAAATCAAAAATTACCTGTATATCAGTGTATGATGTAGCTGTCCATCTGTGTAAACAATGTGCAAATAATTAAACCAAAAAGTACACGATTTATAAAGTTTTTTTATAAAGTTTCTAAAGTAAGGAGTCGACTCTGAATCGCTGAAACAAGTCGTTATAGATTTCAAATCTTTTGCCCATCTCTATGTACGTCAGGAGAACATTTTGCATAATAATCTCCACCTACCGTCTTGGGAGAAACAAAACTCAGTATGTGTGCTGTCTGCAGCCTGTCTGCGCTGATCGTCATGTACAAACACGTCATTAAAATGAAGTGTAACTCCGTGAATACTCATGTAGACATTGACATGTCTACTTTAAAACTAAACAAGTGCTGCCGAAAACAGATATTCTGTGATAAAGTAATCCATATGAAAACAACGCAATGTCTGTTTTTCACGTCCCCCTTCATTGTATCTAATGTGACCACGCCCCCGCGCTGAACCAGCTATTCAGATTCAAACTGAAGCGCGGCTTGAATACACCCACATAGAAGACAAAGCAGCGAGACTGTTCAAGTTTTTTATTTTACTGTTTGCCTCGCGATGAGAGGAATAAGACATAATTCACCGCAAACAGATGCTAACGCATGGTTTAGCGTGGAGGTGTGTGCGGAACAACCAATCCAAACTGCTTATGTTAGTTGACCAATCAGAACACAGTATGCTACAGAAAGGTGGGGTTTAAGGAAACTGAATCTTTTGAACAGCTTCGTGCGAACCGTTTGGAGATCTCTGAGAATTGAGGTAATTTTAAAATGATATTTTGACAAAATCACAATGTTTTTTTAACCTTGGATGGATTTAAACCTAATGTACAGGACTTATAAACAGTGATAGGAAGCTTAGAATTTTCATCTTACTGGCTCTTTAAACTTTCAATCATTATGCGCTCCACACTCCTATCCAGTAGGTGGCGGTAATGCATAATTTCAGTTGGTTTGCCAACCGCCATTAACACCAGAAGAAGAAGACGGCGTCTCTAAACATTCGGCTCACCGTTAGCAGTCAGATTGTAGCATGTTTATACAGTTCATCCGTTCACAACTGTGGAAATAATATTAATTGTTATTCATCTGCGGTAATGAATACTGATCGAACTGTTTTAATTTTTGCTTTGCTGCAAACACTATTAACACATGCGGTTCATGTTATGATAAGTTCTTCTGAATGTAAATGATCGATTAATCAGCATGCTAAAAGCTAGCAAACTCTAGCTTATAACACTTATGTGACATAGAAACAAAAATAATATCGGAATAATAACTGAGCATACTCATCTAGTAAGCGTTTAACAACGGTCACACGTTCCTCTTGCTGTTAGTAGTGTGTGTAATGTTTTGTGGGATTGGTTGAATGTGCAGTGACACTTTCTGAGTTTAGAAATGCAGCAGCCCTTGTTTTGCTCGAAGTGCATCCTACAAGCTCCATAGTGAAAGATTCATATATAATTTGTCAAAATATAAAGCTAAGTAATGCTCCTAAAAGGTATAAACAGCACTGTGCATCAGAAATTTTGCTTTTAATGATATTTACATTGAATTTACAGATTTAATATAGACTTGTTTTCATTAAATAAGTTTCTGTTGAATTATCCTTCACAGTTTAAAGCTTTTTTGTAGATATGAGTAATTTCTTGTGAAGGGCCATTCTAAATTTTCTGAATCACTGATAATCAGTTTAATTGTCCGTGTGACAAAGTGTTTGCAGTAACACATTTGTTACACCATCAGTAACACTTCCTCATAATGTTAGTTTGTTTGTGTGTAGAGATCTGATCATGGGAAACACCAGCGATCGAGTGTCTGCTGATAGACATGGAGCCAAGACGCATCGCTCAGACAGCGGAGGTCATAAAGACCTGGAGCCCGGCAAAATGATGGACAGCACGGACGACCCCAATATTTTCAACACACGTGGACCAGAATCTAAAGTATGCAAGCACATATGATGGTATAAAAAAAGAGTTATGTTGTTACAACAAATGTCTTCACATACTCGCCTGCATCTGATGATTTTGACAATATTTTATTATCTATTCATCGTTATCATCACCATCTTCCAGCCTCTCTCTGACAGTTAAACAGACTATTAATTTGTAAAAAGTAATCAAGACTTTGTTTCATAAATGAAATCAGAAATGATTCGCTGACCTCGTGTGAAACAGCACTTCATTATCATATCCTCCTAGTCAAACACAGCTGTGTTGTGCAGGCGGCGAGTGAGAAGGACTTCGCTCCAGATCTAGAGGACATGGTGAAGACGAGTCCACAGGCTCGACCCACGGTGATCCGCTGGGCCGGAGGAGGCAAGGAGGTCTGCATCACCGGCTCCTTCAACAACTGGAGCAGCAAGATCCCCATGAATAAAAGGTATCTGTGCACTCGTCTTTCTGCAGCACAAACCTCCATAATGAACAGAAGGTTGCATGTTGTTATTTCATGAATTAAGCTTATGTGAATGTATTTTCAGTTCTGTTAATTTTTTTTTCAAGCCATAATGATTTTGTAGCAATCTTGGACCTGCCCGAGGGTGAACATCAGTACAAATTCTTTGTTGATGGCCAGTGGCTTCATGACCCCTCTGAGGTAACTATATCTACACCACATTCTGCATTCGAACAGTCACATGACTTTTGAACATGGCTTTTTATTGTATGTAATTGCGAACAAACATGAAGTCAATTATGGAGGTTATAAGGGCACAGTCTGTTGCACACAGACGAGGAGCAGCACGTGTGTGTGGTTAGGATTGATGTGTATTCTGCTCTCACACGCTCAAGCTTAGGGTGGCCGTCTAAATCATCTCATGACTACAGCCAGAGGTTCACTTCAAGAATGATCAAAGTGGATTTAATTGGACTCAAGTTGGGTGAATGAAAGAAACCGAAAGCACACAGAAAGAGATGTTATTCGGTTGTTAAGTGATGACATAAGAAGCGCTGCTTCCGGGTCCAAGCCTCAACTCGCTTCACTTGAGAAAACTACCACAGCAGCTGTTTATGAGCACTTTTTATTCAGATTAAAGATAAACATTTTCAAACTTACGGTGTACACTACAGTCTCCAAGCTCACAGCGTCCAGAACAAAAATCATTTTTATATTTTCTTTGTCTGGCTATCTGGGATTTCGGTATGGAGATAAATGTTAGGATAATAATTTTTTTCGTAGTATTATGTCACATTGTGAGTCTATATTAGCACGTTTCGTTGTGTTCTCGTGGTATCTGAGCGTTTGGATACGGAAGCGGTGACACGTGACGTCAGACTTAACAAGCGGGTGATCCATATTATGATTTAATGAAACTGTAAAGCCATGTCAGCTTTAAATCATGAGGAAGTCGTCTCCTAATGGTTAGAGAGTCAGGCTTGCAACCTTAAGGTTGTGGGTTTGAGTCTTGGGTCGGCAGGGATTGTAGGTTGGGGGGGTATGTACAGCGCTCTCTCTTCTCTCTCTACCACGACAGAGCTGTCCACTGCTCCGGGTGTGTGTGTGTGGGTGTGTGGGTGTGTGTGTGTGTGTGTGGCCACTGCTCCGGGTGTGTGTGTGTGTGTGTGTGTGGGTGTGTGGGTGTGTGGCCACTGCTCCTGGTGTGTGTGTGGCCACTGCTCCGGGGGTGTGGGTGTGTGTGTGTGTGTGTGTGTGTGTGTGGCCACTGCTCCGGGTGTGTGGGTGTGTGTGTGTGTGTGTGGCCACTGCTCCGGGTGTGTGTGTGTGTGTGTGTGTGTGTGTGTGTGGGTGTGTGTGTGGCCACTGCTCCTGGTGTGTGTGTGGCCACTGCTCCGGGGGTGTGGGTGTGTGTGTGTGTGTGGCCACTGCTCCGGGTGTGTGTGTGTGTGTGTGTGTGTGTGTGGGTGTGTGTGTGGCCACTGCTCCTGGTGTGTGTGTGGCCACTGCTCCGGGTGTGTGGGTGTGGGTGTGTGTGTGTGTGTGTGTGTGTGTGTGTGGCCACTGCTCCGGGTGTGTGGGTGTGTGTGTGTGTGTGGCCACTGCTCCGGGTGTGTGTGTGTGTGTGTGTGTGTGTGTGCCTGCCCACTGCTCCGGGTGTGTGGGTGTGTGTGTGTGTGTGTGTGTGTGGCCACTGCTCCGGGTGTGTGTGTGTGTGTGTGTGGCCACTGCTCCCGGTGTGTGTGTGCCCACTGCTCCGGGTGTGTGTGTGTGTGTGTGTGTGTGTGTGTGTGTGTGTGTGTGGCCACTGCTCCGGGTGTGTGTTCACTGCCATGTGTGTGTTCACAGTGTGTGTGTGTGCTCTTTGGATGTTTAAATGCAGAGCACTAGTTAGATCCAAGCCATAAAAAGACATGTTTTACTGAAAAATGCAAATCCTCCAGCAGAGATTGATGTCAATGTGCACATTATCAATGCTTTGGGACAAATATAATGTAGTGGAAAACCAGGTGTGGTGCGGCAGGATTCTGAAGCTGTGTGCCGCTGGTGTGTGAACACACTGTGTGTTTGAGTTTGAAAGAAGTGGTGCAGTGTTTCTCATCCAGTGTGATCCTCTGAAAGATACAGAGTTAAATCACCACCAGCACAGTCTGAGCAAACTACAGTTAGGGTTTAAAATAAGCACAAACTGAAACTGAAGGAAATGGGGTTCATCTGTTTACTCTAAATAAAAACTCTTTGGTCTTTTCACCATTCCCTAACCCTCATGTCACTGAATAACCCTTTTCTCAGCATTAGCAGGAGATGTTCAGCTTATTTTTTACATGTCATGCATCACCATCGTAATCTGCTGTGCTTTACAGAACGAAGAATCACATGATCGTTCCTTTGAATTGAAATGCATGATTTGTTTTCTCTTCAGCCGGTTGTCACCAGTCAGATGGGCACCATTAACAATCTGATCCATGTGAAGAAATCAGATTTTGAGGTGTTTGATGCACTGCAGGTGGACTCTCTGGAGTGCTCTGATACATCAGGTAAGAGCTGTCTGTGAGTCGTGTTAGAATAACTAATTACACGCATTTATATGCACAATCACTGTCATGGATGTCTGTTAAAAGATCCAGCAGAAAAAGCCAGTGTTGATGTGGTGATGTGTTGTGTGTAGATCTGTCCAGCTCTCCTCCTGGGCCGTACGGACAGGAAGTGTACATGTTCAAACCTGAGGAACGCTTCAAAGCACCGCCCATCCTGCCTCCTCACCTCCTACAAGTCATACTCAACAAAGACACCAACATTTCAGTGAGAATCCTCTCGGTCTCAGACTACTTTACATGTAGTATTGCCAAAGCTTCCGGGCAAAAACATATGCCAGTAATGGTAATAAAATAGTGTATCAGTTCATAATTAAAGTGTCATGAAACCTCAAACCACATTTTGGAGAGGTTAGCAGATATAAATGGGTTGCACATCAATGGATAAACAATAGCACCAATTAGGTTTATTAATAAGGGGAAACTAGTAATTTATTTATTTTTTTTTCTGAGCCATTTAGTTTTTTCTGGTTTGGAAAGCAAAGTTGATGCTGCTTTACAAAATGTGTGTTAAAAGTCTTGACCGACTGGAAAACATCAGTTCCCTTTCAAGGGAACTTGGAACTGCATCCTCTAGGGGTCGCTATGGGGAACGCCTCGTCGTGACCCGTGTCTGAAGCATACATTGACAAAAACACCAACAACATGTTAGCGTGCGACAGCCCATGACTTCACTACCGGTGCGATTATTCAGAACAGACTAATGAATATTGCTACAAGTGTGATTGCATCATATAATTGCTGTTAATAATGTTCATCGTCTACACACTGATTGGCTACATCTTGTATTATTTTTTCAGAAAAGTCCTGTTATATGCACATAAACTGACAGTCACCACTGATAAGCTACTACTAATTACTACTACTACTGTTCATTTTCTGTAAAGTTGCTTTGCGATGATTTGTATCGTAAAAAGCGGTATACAAATAAACTTGAATTGAATATAGTATAAATCACCGGGAGAACACGTCATTCTCTTCTTCGTCTTCATTGGCTGTTTAGGGGTGCATGTTTCTCGCCAGAGAGTTTGCTCTGATACCTGCGGGTCACACAGCTTGTGTGCTGTGTGTGTGTGTGTGTGTGTGTGTGTGTGTGTGTGTAGTGAAGAGCAAGTGCGTTCAGCTCTCGAGGGAGTTGGATGCGCTCATTGTGATGCATTCGCCGGATTACTGAGGGGATGTGAGTATTTCACCATTTACCCGAGTTTGTAGACAACATTTGCATGAGTACGTTTGACTCTCGCGGGAATAGTGTCGCATCCACTGCAGCAGTTTTGCTCACGCTTGATTTCTGTGGTAATCTATCGGTTGGGCAGAGAGTGTTTAGCTCACGCTGGAGCTGAATGTGGTGAGAACATGGAAAGGGTCTGACAGGAAATTTATCAGTACCCTATCAGTAATTTCCTTTAGTTTATATAAGAAATGTATAGTGGTCTGTCTGCAGTTGTTGGACAGATGGTTTATATCATGTTCTTCTCAGAAAACCACAGTATGCTCCACTCCTTCTTAAAAAAATGTTAAAAAATTAAACAAAGTTCATTCTCATCCGCATCCACAGATTCGAGTATACTAGTTATGCCAACATGGAGGGGCTGCGTGAGAATGATTATGAGAAGATGCCGTGCTATCTCTCCAGAGGGGAAGCTTCTTCTCTTAAGATGTAAGTCTTTAAGGATACATCTCGCCTTTCAAACGTTGAGACCTCTGTCAAGACAGTGATTGAGATGTTCAGGTGCGTGCTCAGCGGCCTTCAAATCCTTCGTTCGACGAAGGTCCAGGTCTGAGCCTGTACGACCGTGGGTTCCTGTGTTTCTCGATCTGAGGATCAGAGGTGGGCACAGAAGGATAGTGTCGTGGCTCGGGCTCATCACACGCCTGCGAGTAGAAGGAATCACGGTTCAGAGGGAGACAGGGAAGATAAGAGATGTGATCCAGACGAGGCATCAGCACTTTCATCCAGATTAGAGTGATACTTGAGTATCTACTCATTTCCTTCGGGGGGTTTAACATCTGCCTTATCTTCCCCTTCCTAATTCCCCTGTAACCACCATCTCTTCACCTGACCGAGGTTAGCTAGGAACTTCCTGCATTAGTTTCCTGTGCTGGACCGATGATGTTTGGTGGGTTCTGTGGCTTCATAGTAACCACCTTCCGGCTCTTCAGCGAACCGTGTGTGTGTGTGTGTGTGTGTATATATTTATTTTTTTTTCACTCACATTTAAATATTAATGAATCTGTATAGTTGTCTAAGTGTCTTGTAGGATTCATGAGTCTTTTTCAGATCTGAGATGTGAATGAGCAGTGCTAAAACAGGGTTTTATGACAATTTAAACATTCAAGAAGATATTAATGATCTTTGCTTGTTTTGTAATTAAATTTAACCCATGAGCTCTGTTAGCAGTCTGTTTTGTGTGTTTCAGTGTGATCCTGCCCTGCTGCCAGAACCCAACCATGTGATGCTCAATCATCTGTATGCGCTCTCCATCAAGGTACATTAAACACCTCTAACACAGCCGTGTGCTGCCAAACGCTCTCATATGATGCTAAATAACTGATCGAATGTATTCTGTCTCAGGATGGTGTGATGGTTCTCAGCGCAACTCATCGTTATAAGAAGAAATATGTGACATCTCTTCTGTACAAGCCAATCTAATGAGCTGTGAATGACGCATGATCTGCTGTCCTCATCCTCTCTAGTCCAGATTGCACTATAAACCCGCGATATGTATCTGTCCGCTTGAGACTTCATCTGCAGTGTGTGTGTGTGTGTCCGTGTGTGTGTCCTGTCATCACACATTCACACAAGGACATCTAAACTTCCTGTTTCCGTCTTAGCTGAAGCATTTTGCGATTACAATCTTGAGGGCCAGAGTTTTATCTGTCCAAAGCATTTAAAAAATGTTGTCGAAGAGGATTCATATATTTGAATCCTGCTACAGACACAAGGAGTTCACAAATAAAAGTGAGTTCAATTTTAGAGTTTAACCAGATGAACATTTGAACGAATCAATGTATGCTTTAGAAGTGTAATACTTCTTTTTAGAAACCGAGGTAAAGACATGGATGTGTATGTGTCTATTTTCAGAATGAAAGGAAGTTTGAGCCAAACACACTGGCATTTAGTATTTTCCTTCCTAACAGAAAAAATCACTTCAATACTTTCACGTTGGCACTGAGGTGCTTTTAGCAGAGTTGCGTTGTGACTTAATCAAAAGGAAATTTTAAGCGATTTACAACAGCATCAGAGTGGCGCAGATAGATCTTGAACTGTGTGTGTTTTCTGGAGTTTTACTGCATGTGATTTGAATTTCAACGTGATGCTGTCAGACGAGCACTTTAGCGGTTTCACTGTGACAGACAAACACATTCTCTTTATGTTATCAAGCAGGAATGTATTTTTGCGTCTGTCAAAAACATTATTTATGCTAAACACTGTATTGGCCAAACACATGTGTACTGGACTCTTCAGCTTAACGGTTTTGTTCCAGTGGCGTTCGGGACAGATTTTTCAGGTCAGTCTAGTTCTACAACATCAGTGTCTGGACAGAAAAACTGTAATTCTCTCGAATGTTGTTTCAGGTGTAACCTAAAGATTCATTTTCACTGGAATCCCCGGAATAGACCTGTTAATCTCCATCCACATATGTTTGGCCATAATATGTATGATGTTTGTGTTAAATATTTGCGGTGTGAAATGTTTGGTTTTGTTGCTTTTACCATCTCTGGTCATCAATATTAAATTGCAAAAACAGAAATGTGATTCGTGATCACATCAGGATTTTTTTAATGATGATAATAGTACGGATTAGATTCATGAGGTTTGCTGTGAGTTGAAAATGTATTGCCATTGAAGATTTAGTCACTCCAAAGATAATAATGGTAACTTTAATATAATGCAAGTGTGATTTTCCAAAGGAAAGATTCTCCAAAATAAGAGTTTCGTGGGATAACGGTGACACAACAGCATGGCTTTGAATGCTTTTACAGGTTATTGTTTTGAGGGAAAGTCCACTAACTTCATTTATTGTATGTACTGATAAATTATTTGTTGAGTTTGCATTATGAATGTTTTACTTTAAGAATAAAGTGAACCATTCTAGATTATTTGATTCGGTTTCTTTGGTCACATAAACACTATTTTATGCATCTCAAAACTTTATATCTATGCAACGTTAACAGACAAAATTAATGCATTTCTATTGTTTATTTAGGTTTAAGTTCCAAATGCAGCTGTAATAATTCATAATAATTCTAATAATTCATGGCACATGGTCTTCAGCTTCAGACACAGAGTTTGATTGGCTCGTGTCGGCAATCTTTTTTTTTTTTTTTTACATTGCACAATAACATCAGTAACCACGGCAACAAATGAGCCTTCAACCACTATATACAAATTACACAGATTTCAGATCCAATGCGCTCTACATGAATTCAGGTGTCTTTTTCATCAAAAACACTCCTGCATTACATCAATCCCTTTCATTTGTGGTTCTGAATAAAGTGATACAAAGGTTAAATACTTTGGAACAATTGAAATTGTGTTTCTTTCTGAAGAGAAATCACTTACATGGCTGTTCAAAGGCAAAGCAACATTTACTTACAAGCTTATGTTTTCATCCTATGCAAGAGATCTCAAATCAAGGCAACTCTGCAATATTTTAGGCAACTTCTAGTTTCTAAACTGGTGTAATGTACCCAGTAAGTTCATCTATGATGTCTCACACCATGATCAAATGGTTATTGCACAGCTACCCGTGTTTTAAATGAATTTGCATATTCTATAGCATTGGTTCTCAGCCCTGCACACTTTGTATGTCTCCCTCATCTATCACACCTGCTTCAGCTCATCAGCTCGTTAGTGGAGGACCAGAAGTGTCAAATATAGGGAGACATACAAAATGTGCAGTGCTGGGGTACTTCATGGAGATTAACCCACACCACGCAATTAAAACAACAGGAAGGCATATATGTACAGATCTAAAAGAAATTATACAGCTCAAATCTAAAAGCAATAAAGAAACATCTCTGATTGTGACATCATCTGCAGCTCTGGTCCCACCAATCCCTGCCAAAGTTTGCCATCTTTAGTTTGGAAATCTTCAACACTATCATTGATTATATCTGCACAGGAATGACTGTGCACAAATCAATGACAAATTGAATTTTATATTCATTTTTGCCAATGCAGAAAATCTTAAACCTATTTATTTGCTTGTGAACTAAGTTTGTATATCTCTGGTATAAGCGACTACCAAGACACCCAAAGCACTCCTACGGAAAATCTACAAGGTTGTTAAAATAGTGCTAGTAAGTTAGGGGAAACTTGAAATCATTGTCCTTACAGACGTCAACATCAATAGCACACTTTAGTCAGAAATGATAGAAATTAACCGTGCAAACTTTGGCATCTTTGGTGAACCTCACCTCACTAAAAAACAAGTGTACTTTATTTTGATCAATCTCCATCATGCAAATACTATACACAACATTCAGTAGCACTGGATAAAGATGACAATTATACTTATACTAACAGTGGCTCAATACAATGACATTTGATGAAAGCACCTGAACTTATTTCACATGCTTTAGTTGGCATTTCATCTCATGACACGTGTCGGCGCTCAGAACAGCTCACATGCTGACCAGACTGTTTGCCAAAAATCCCCGATATACTCCAGGGAATTCTGTGGCATTCTGTTTATCTCTCAGAAAGTAAAGAATATTTTTTCTTTCTCGTGGCAAAATATAAATGTCTTCTCACAAACAGGCAATCAACAGGCATCTGGATTTCAGAAGGAAAGAGGGTTAGGTGGGTTAGTTAGTTAGAGGTGTTGACCGGTTGTCAGCTGGTTTAACGGGGAGCAGAAAGCTGAAGTCACTGCCTGACACGCTTCTGGCCAGGTCGTTGCAGTCTGGTTGTTTCCATGGCGATCCCAGAAGATGCAGGGGTCATGCGACCCCAAGCAGAAGAACCTGCGGACGCACTTCTGAAGACTTTTCCTGCAGAACGGTGAAAGAGCCTACATGAGCCAAATCAGTCCTGCTGATAATCAGAATCAGGGAAGCTGAGATGCATTGCACACACACACACACACACACACACTGTCAGTTTGAACATTATGTAATGTTTTTGAATCATTTGTAAATAATATTCTGAGTGTGTGATCAGTTAGCACATGCCACAGTGTTTATAGTGATGCACAGAAACTTTTCATTTATTCGGCCGAAAATTTATTTTACATTTATGCTGAACAGGTTCTGTAGGCTGGAAAGCATTGACCGAAACGGAGAGGTTTAGTAAGTGCTTTTTCAGTGTTTATTTCACTAGAAGAGGTCAATCGTGAGGACGTTGTGCTGGATTAATCTCACATTTACCTCAGCAAAGTCCTTCTATATACATAAACTCAATAGTCAGCTAAAAAATAACTAGACAGAAGCATTTTGTTAAATATATGCACAGTATAACATATTCATTATAGTTTCACTTAACTTGTTATCTTCATTATTTAATATTTGTTTGAATAAATCTGTCATGAAAAGTTTTTATTACAGCCACTGATTAAATTCGAGAAGAACCACAAGAAAAACGGCCTTATGTGCAATTTATGTTTAATTGGAACTCCGTTTGAGTCTTTATTAATAAATAAATAATATTTTGGTTTCTGTGTTTGGGAAAATAATTAATGTTGGTGCATCATTAGTGTTGTTTTCTGATGAAGCAGGTGAGATGATATCTCATCCCTGTGTGTGATCGAACGAATCATGAGAAACTCAAGCAACTCATGATGAAGCCAGTATTCAAGCACTGATGGCACAAGCAGCATGAGCTGAAACACACAACACAAACCAGACTGTTACCATGGCAAAGAGAGGAAGAGGAGGAGCTTAGAGAGGAAATCCTGAGCTCATTCTTCTGGAAACACTCGGAAAAAATGAGAGAAATACAGGAAAGACAGAATAAAGAAAAGAGGTCGAGATTCAAGATGAGGGACAAACACGAGACAAACAGCACTGAACACAACCTATCCGAGGTCAAACCAACACTCACCTCTAGATTTGCTCGTGCTTTCTTCAGCACATCTCGCGTCCGGGAAACTGTAAGACAGATGTGTTCTATCATTAGACTAAAACACCTTTGCTAATAAACAAAACCACAATTCCAAACTCACTTTGTCAAACCTTAAACTACTGAAACAAACCTAAGGTATCATGATTCTGAGAAATAACTGTCTGGACTCACGTTGATTGATGATGAAGGTCTCCATGTTCTCTTTGGTTCGACTGGAGCAGCGTAAACGCTGGATTGTACTCTGAAGAACTTCCTCCTGGTCAACGATCCGCAAACGCAGAGACTGGATCTCCTCACGCATGACCTGCTCCTGATAGGAAAACCGCACCCCATGTATTCACATTTGTTTTGCATTTTATTTTTAGGGCTCAATAAATGTTGACTAAATTATGTGGATGTCCGAACCCTCTGAATGAGATGAGCAGGACCATCGCTTCTCGGAAGCGCCGCCCGCCAGAACATCTTGAGCAGAGACATGGCCTCGTCCAGAATCTGACGCAAGGTCTTGGTGTCGGAGAGCAGCGTCTTCACTGTGTTGTAGTCCAGAGTCTGTAAGAGAGAAACATGTGACACAACTGTCGTCTGCAGAAGTGCTCTGATCTGTCACACATCTGAGGGTCACCTTTCCTCCGCTGATCTCCAGCAGGACAGAGCCGAGACTCGACTGCAGCGCCGCCTCCATCCGCTGCACCAGCACGCTTCCCTCCATCACCTGCTGCTGCAGAGCGCTGTAGTCATCCACGTGACCGATGGCGTGCCGTCCATTACGGCTGGCGAACGAGCCGTCCGGAGCTTCTCCTTCCAGATCTGCATGAGGCTCCAGTGAGTCTGAAGCAAAGACGGTTTCCAGTTCTTCAGCTCAAGCTAATAACTGCACCTGAACATTCCTCAAGCAGTACCATTATTAACTAATTCTATTCTCAACTAGAAGTACTTCAACAGGTTCCAGGAAATAGTTGGAAAGTTTATCTGGAGCTGCTGCCAGAATTGCTAAAACTCGTCACAAACAAGTGCAGGTTTTCATTAAAGCCATGCCTATTCATTTATTAGTTTCACAGCAGAAAATGTATAATAACACTAATAATGAAAGCTATAATGATATGAGCAGTTCACAGTTAGCAAATACACACACCGTTAGAGTTCACAGCGCTCTCCTCCATCTCTGAGTACGGCGAGTACAGAGGCCCGGCGGGAAACGGACCCACGTCTCTGACAGGAGGAGAAGGAGACGGGTCTGTGGAGCACAGCAGAGACTTTCTACATCACAACAACATCACGGTCCTTCAAACACAACATTTCTGGCAAACAGCAGTAATGCTTGACTAATTCAAGCACTTCTCAGGGCACATGTAAATGTCACACATGAGCGTCATGATTTCTACTTGTAAAATTACACTCTAAAAAACGCTGGGTTGTTTTTTCAACCCAACTGCTGGGTTGAGGCCGTTGGATAGGACTTTGGGATGTTTTAACCCAAGTTTGGGTTGAAAATAACTCTCTTTTTTAACCCAGCGGTCTGGGTTGAGGACGCGGACGTGAAGGAGAGCACGCACGTCACGTCAAAATCGTACGTCTCCAGTGCGAGCAGCCGCCATTTTCTCAGCGTGATAGAAGCGAGAAGCGAGTGAAAGACTATGGTAAGTAACGTTAAATATTCAAAATGTAAAGTTATCTTTTATTGTTTACCCAGTTGTATGAAAGGCGGAAACAAAGGAGCTTAACGTTATATATATATATATATATAAAAAAACGGACGCGGTTTTCGCCTCGGACACGGAGGTCTTAACTGCCTCATGTAACGTTACTGAACGGAGGATGTACTTTTAATATAACGTCTGTGAATGTATTTTGTCATATTTACATAATATTTTACATTATCTGTACTTTTTGAGGCGTTAACAGACGGTTATGGTCACGGTTACGCTCATGTGAATTTGTCTTTTTTTCGCGGTTAAACTCAATGTATGTTTGTCTCCTAAAGGAAACGGCATTGTGTAGTAAAGACTAGCATAATTATTTTGAGGCTGTTGAAGTGGTAACTGTTAAAAGTATGTTTTACATGTAATATTTCAGACTTGTCGAGCTCCTGTCTTCATTGTCCTCGCGCTGAGAGTTAAAGACACAGAAGCTGTTTGTGTGAGGAGTCACAGACCTGTGTGAGGATGAGGAGGAGGTGTTCTTCTGAAGAGAGGGACAGACGGTTTAAGGAGAGTAAACTTCAGAAAAACATCAAGTTATCTTTATTTTTACTAAGACTGAAATAATGTGTGTTATTTTTAGATGTTGAAATCCAGAGACAAGATAACTTCATTCTTTTGAGACTGATGTAAGTTAAATTATTATTACTTTTTTTTTTTTTTTTTAGAAAATTAATGTTTCTGTTGTGTCCTGCCTGTTAACTTCACATTTTGATGCAAAAACAGTGTGATTTTATATGTATGTATGTATATGTTAATATTTTATTGAAACCATTGATGTCCCTCTTTGCAGAACTCAAACTAACTGGAGTTAAGGACACACAAGTCTGCTTGTGTGAGGAGGTGGTTTTCTCAGCTTCTGCTGAAGAGAGGGAAAGATCGTTTAAGGCAAGTAAACTTCATAATTTCATGTTATCAGTTGTTGTTGTTTTTTACTAAGAGTAAAATAATGTTTGTTTTTTGTTTTTGTAGATGTTAAAAGCAAGAGACATGGGAGAGCATCATTCCTTTGAGATTTTATGTAAGTTATTTTTAGAAAATAAATTTTTCTGTTGTCTCCTGCCAGTTTACTTCACATTTTGATGCAACAACAGTGTGATTACGTGCTCATTTCATTAAGACCATTGATGTCTGTGTTTTTTATTGCAGAACTCAAACCAACTTTGGAGTTGTCTGATTTGGAGAGTCATTATTCTTGGTCTTCGCTCTTAGAGGTAAAGTTCACACAAAAAATAATTTACTTGCCCTCAAGTCATTCCAAACCTATAAGACTTTTGTCTGTCTTTACAACATTAATATATTTTTAGTTTTCTCATAATATTTGTTAATCCATTTATAGTTTAGATAATCAGTATTTTCAAGCTTCATAAATATAGAGTTATTGTAGAAGTAAATTCTGATATTTATATATGAATACATCTTAAATTATATGATAGCAAACATGTATGTTCAAAATAAAATACTGGTCTCCCAGACCAGCAATGGAGGACACAAAAAGAATATTAAATATATTCATACGTTTTCCAAAAAATTAGCAGATTTTGTATGAGTCTGGAAAAACATGAGGAGAGTAAATTATAAACATTTTAATTATTTGGTGAACTAACGGTTTGAAGAGCAGCTTTCCACGTACGTGAATATTGTGAGGTATGTGAATGTCATGACTGTTTTAATGTTTCAGTAAAGAAGCTTTCTGAAAGCAATATTTATTCAAACAATATCGCCTGTCCTCACACTAGTGCTGCCATTATAGACTTCTGGAGCGCTGTGGTGGACTGAGACATTAAACAACCTTTATTAAAACTTTAAAACCGATTATTTACCTATCCTTACGGATGTGAATACACCTCTACCTGAAAATGGATAGTTTAATTAAATGTTTAATTTTTTCAGATGTGTTTCTCTTAGGCCACTGATGAAGAACAGGCGGTGATTGGGATGAATGCTGGTCAGAGAGGAGAATCTTCTTTCCCCTAAACTGATGCAGCGGTGGTTTTAAAGAAGGACGCTGCCCTGGATGATGTAGAAGAAGTCAGATGCTGTGCTGATGGGGTTTCTTCATGATTACATCAGTTATGCTAAAGAGATCATGAAAATTGACTGTGATGCATGATCTGTATTCATGGACTATGAAACAAACTGTAAGTGTATAATTTGTTAAAAAAAAAAAGTTAAATGCTTTTTCTGTGTTGTTTAGTAGAAGAGTTTACACTCTTGTCATTCATACACATGCTCACATTCTTTCACACACACACACACACACATGCGTCTGTTAAATGTTATAATATCAAAGTTAATGTTGTGATTTATTTGTGTACTGTCATGCCAGAATAGTTGGAAAAAAACCTAACTAATTGTAAATTTATTGTATGTGTTTTCGTATATTTTTATACAATTTATACAATTGAACAAAGTCCAATTTGAACTTAAGTTATATTCATCAAATGTTCAATGCTTTGTTTATGAACTCTGTAGCTGTTAATGCCATCCTTTTCTGCATTTCTTCTAACATGTTACTTTTTGACTTTTCTCTTGTTTTTAATAAATATTTTCCTTTTGGTAATTATTATTTGTGTGTAAAAGTGATATTTAAAATGAACAACATTTGTTGGTTTAATGCCTAGCTCAATTTGGGTTAATTTTAACGTATAAATGCATCGTTTCCCCACATGGCTGCACTCTGCGAGTTTATTTTCTGCCAGCAGGAGGCGCTAAGAGCGGGAGAGGTAGGTTTCTCCGGTAACAGCTGCAGAGCGGTGCTGAGCTCACAAACGCTGCCTTATTAAGCACATGCCAAATGATATCGAACATTTTCTAAATACAGTAGTTATCCTTCTGAAATGCAGTGATAAAAAACACCCGCTCTGTTTTTTTAAACCCTGCAATATAGTCATTTTAAACCATAAAAAAGGCAACCCAGCAGGCTGGGTTAAATATGATAACCCAACTGGTTGGGTTAAAACAACCCAGCGCTGGGTTCGTCCCTTTTTGACCCAGCGCTGGGTTGTCAAAATAACCCAAATTGGGTTGTTTTCAACCCAGCAGTTTTTAGAGTGTACCCATTCAAGACCGTCAAAGTGAAAGCATCATGTGTAAAATGTTACCGTGGAGAAGCTGTCGGCGATAAAGCACGTCCCGCAGCGGACTGGCCGGGATGATGGGCGATGGCCGCTGATCGATGGACTGATCCAGCTGTTTCTGCAGCTGAGCTCGTAGAGCACCATTCTCCTGTATACTGCGCTCCAGCTGGACCCTTAGAGCCCGAACCTCCACCAGCAGCTCCCCGAGCTCCACGGCCGGGCACCGCACCTCACACACCAACCCTACAGCAACGAGAGAGCAACCCTTTCACCCTCAGTGCACCGACTGCATGATCTAATCAATACATGATTTCATTTGCTGATAATCGCTGAAAATGTATTTAGCTGTCAGTTGCTGATAATCTTGCCCTCCGTGGTTAGTGCTCAATATTCAACATCACCAATGTACATATTCACACTTCACATGATAGATAATGCACCGAAGCAAATGAGACTAGCGAGAAGCACGGAAGGGCTACTTTTACATACATCTATTGTGTTTCGCAGCAAAAAGAGACTCATATAGGTTTGCAACAACTTAAGGGTAAATAAACCGAGCCAGCATCTTTATATTTTGGATGTGGGGTGGGTCATTCCAGTGTCACCTGCAGCGGAGCTCTTTCTCAGGCCACACACACGGTCGTACAGCCGTAGTTCACTCTGTAGGGAGTGTAGAAGCTGTCTGCTCTCTGCTAACTGCTGCTGGAGTAAAGTCACCTCATGCTGCAGTCTGCACACAGATCACCAGTTACTCAGCCTTCATTCATGTGTCACAGAATCAGATCAGAAAGAAAGAACTTTCTTTACACGAAGCTGTTCATATGGTTTCTCTGACCTGTTGTTGTGTTCCTGATTGTTTTTTCTGTCCTGGCGCAGCTGCTGGATTTGTTGACTTTGTTCACAGTTGTGTTTCTGCAGCCTCCTCAACTCCTCCTTCCATTGCTCCGCCTCTAACTCCGCCTGCTGCAGACGGACACGCCCAGAAAGCACCGCCTCCCGGAGCTGCTCCACCTCTTCACTGCTGTCTGCATTAAACAGATGTCAAATTATTAAATCCTGGATCCTACATTCTGAAACATTCTGAAAATACACAAGACTGTAACATTTATGTGAATTAATGTGCACATTTCACTGAAATACATATCCACTTTTAGCAGAGGCATTAAATGCATGTGATTTGTTGCACTTATATTTGTCAGTGTTGTCCACAAATGATGTCTATGTGGTCTATAGATTGATGGGCTGAGTTAAATAGCTAAATAGCTAAAGACCCTGATATACTTCAAATGAAATGGAAGAAGAACTGATATGACTTAATTTTGAACAAAAGCAGGCAGAAAAAACATTTGTTTTGAGTTCACTTCAGCAGTTTTCATTCCAGGGGAGATCACTTTGACTCCTTCACACCTTTGAGCTTCCACTGGTCCGTGGCGGTTACGGAATCGGAGAGTGTGTTCTGAAGCTCCACCCTCTATGACGTGCACCCCCCCCACCCCCAGTACATTTCTCATTCTATGGAGATCTGACAGGAGAACTACATTTCCTAATCACTAGCAACATGAATTCACCGGAGAGTCAAACAGCTGAGCTGGCACCAATACACTGAACAAAATTATAAATGCAACACTTGTTTTTGCCAACATTTTTCATGAGCTGAACTCAAATATCTAAGACTTTTTCTATGCACACAAAAGGCCTATTTCTCTGAAATATTGATCAAAAATCTGTCTAAATCTGTGTTCACGAGTTCACATCTACGTATATTAATTCAGTAAGGTTATGCATATTTGGCGTGCTGTCCGGGTGGAGGACTCCGAGCTCGGGATGTGGCCCGAACCCAGAGGACTCCCCCCGGTTGTGGTAAGCGTAGATGGATCTATAGTGAGGAGAATGGGGTGGAGGAGGGATGCTGAAAACTGTCAATGAACAGAGGTAGGTTCTGCTGTTATTTATACCTTGTCATAAGTTTGTTACTGATTGGTCTCCACTTGTGTTAATCAGGTTAATGAACTGCGACTGCTCCTCCCGAACTTTGTTATAAAACTACATTTAGTGAGCACTTTTCCTTTGTCGAGATAATTCATCCACCTCACAGGTGTGGCATATTAAGATGCTGATTAGACAGTGTGATTATTGCACAGGTGTGTCTTAGGCTGGCCACAATAAAAGGTCACTCTAAAATTAGACAGATTTGTGAACAATATTTGAGAGAAATAGGCCTTTAATATTTTTTTTTATAAATCATGACACCACATACAACATAAAAAGGTGTAACAATCAGAGATGTATAGTAACGAAGTAGAACTACTTCACTACTGTACTTAAGTACTAAAAGGCGGTATCTGTACTTTACTAGAGTATTATTTTTTTCTCCTACTTCCACTTTTACTTCGGTACATATTTTCGCTGAGTTTAATACTTTTACGCCGATATTTTTTTATGTGCTGCATCGTTACTCGTTACAATTATAAAAATGTTACAAATCATTCCATTACAAACCACTGCCAGAACTGTAGATGGCAGGTTTGATGAAGCTGGCACATCATTGAGCGAATCAAGCGATTAAGAAGACTGCGCGTGCTGACTGAACTGCTGTGAAGAGAGAGATGAACACCGAGCCGAGCCAGATAATGACTCGTTCACGAGTCAAGAACCGGTTGCATCGGTTTTCGGATGACCAGTAACGTTAGTTCTTTCTGACAGTTCGATTCAATAAACCAGTTGAAGAAAACAGTTCACCGATTCTTTTGCGCTCGAAGCAATGGCGTCATTGGCGTTGACTGCACATGGGCTCATAACATTAACACAGAATCAGTTCAGAATCAATCACCAAAAGAATCAGTTCAGTTCAGATGCTCTGTGTGTCGGTTTGCTTCACGCTAAATCACACATGCGCAGTATCATCAGCTCCTCGGTTCACGAATCGGACGCGTCTGACAGAAACGGTTCTTGACTCGTGAACGAGTCATTATCTGGCTCGGCTCGGTGTTCATCTTCAGTTCTCTCTTCACAGCAGTTCAGTCAGTGTACTGTTTGAGTCAATGAATTACTCCTGGATATTGGTTTGTTTGAACTCAGAGGGAGTGTCAGACACATTAAACAAGTTAACAGCTTAATTCATCTGTGGATTAATGTGTATTGGAGACGCGAACTGTTTAAAACAATTCAGTTCGATTTGGTGAACTGTTTCAAAAAGATCCGGTTACATCGAATGATTCGTTCACGAACCAGATATCACAAACTGCTTTGTTTTTAACTGTCTTACAACAGACACGGAAGAGAAGACAATGCTGAATAAAGTCGTAGTTTTTGCTATTTTTGGACCAAAATGTATTTTCGATGCTTCAAAAAATTCTAAATGACCCTCTGATGTCTTATGGGTTTGAAACAACATGAGGGTAAGTTATTAATGACATCATTTTGCAAATTGGGCTAACTAACCCTAGTAACCGTTTTTTGTTTACAAGAAGTTACAGTCAAAGGAATTGTGATTGTCCTTTAGGTTAATCATTTGAAATAGTAAAAACAATATGTTCAAACTTTTGACTACTTTCTTTAATAGCTACATAACACAATACTTCTACTTTTACTTTTAGTACTTGAGTAGAAAATTTTAAAATAGACTACTTGCAATACTTAAGTACAAAAAATGTTGAATACTTTAGTACTTCTACTTAAGTGTGGTGCTTAAAGAGCACTTCTACTTCTACTCAAGTATGGGTCTCTAGTACTTTATACACCTCTGGTAACAATTTATCCAGTTTAATAAAATAAATGAACACTAATAAAATAAAGTAACAAACTGACTCCAATATTTTTTTATCCACATCATGCTAAAGTTTTGAGACTATGAGACATTCACACTTCCCATAGAGGACTGATTATGGTTCTTATGTATTGCAAACATGATACTTGACTCTGAACTGCTGCTAAACATTATTATTTTGTCTATAATATTCTGATCATTGGCCTGTCTCACACCTAGATTGCCTACACTTCTTCTTTTCATCCTTTTTTTGTTAAGGGGACACGTGTGAGCAGCGCGAAACACTTTACATTAAGCTACACCCCTCCACCACCAGCAGAAAGTTCAGAATCAGTATACCGTCGCTCAGACTTTTCAAACTTCTATTTGTCCCAAAAAGAAGAACAAAAATGAACTTCATTTGAAATATACCATGGCCTTAATGCTCTCCATCAGCTATTATATGTTACCTAGTCAAATGCTTCACAACCCTGTTCCTGGAGACACAACAGTAAGTGTGACCCATTCATTCAGAGTTATTATTTTAGTCTGGTCAGGTCACTTTTATTTGTGTAGCACTTCATACATTACTGATTGTGTCAAAGCAGCTTCACACCGTTAAACTGGATAATAGTTTGACAATAATGTAAGACAGTAATAATAATAATAATAATAAAGTAAGTTAGTGTGTGTGTGTGTGTGTGTGTGTGTACCTCTGCTGGATTGTAATCTTGACTGTAGTGCCAGATTGTCCTCCTTTAATGCTCTGACTTCATTGGTCAGTTGGCTGACTGTATCTTGATTGTGGATAAAGATGTTGGTTGGAGCCACTGTCAAACACACACACACCAGCAATGAGCCTTTGGTTTATGTTCAAAATGGTTCTTACATCTATCTGTCAATAAGCACAGAGACTTAGTTTAAAGGGTTAGCGATCAACAGTGAACACAGATTTATTTATCATGCTCTTCTTCTGAATATCAGTCATGTGGTGTCTGTGGTCCAATCACAGATCAATGGCATGAATCAAAGTATTATATTGTGTCTCTCTCACACACACACACACACACACACACCTGTCTCTCTCACTGCTGTGGCCAGACGTCCCTCTAACTGCTGTCTCAGTCTATCGTTGGTTCTGATAGAATCCTCCAGACGCTGACGCAGGGATCGGATTTCTTTCAGATGCTCCTCGATCACGTCTACACCTGTCAGTATCACCACATCATAACTACAGCAACTTAACATGAATTCAAAACGAGTGCATTTGTTCTTGTTGTTTGTCAGTTTGTTTTTATTTAAACTTAACTTATAAGATATGCTATCTCTCTCTCTCTCTCACACACACACACACACACACACACACACACACACCTGATTGGCTGTTGCCAGACAGATAATGAGATGATCCATTAAAACCTCCGATTGGCTGAATCATATTCTCCATGTCCCACAATGCATCTGTCTGCACAGACAGGCCTCCACTGGTTCCCTGTGTATGATGGGACACAGGCGTGTAATCGATGGGACGGGGCGTGTGTGCAGTCAGCTGATAGCTGGAGAGCGAGTGAGGCGCGCTGAAAGCTGTTGGGAAGAGATGGAAGCAGAAATTCAGTTCACAACTAAACGAGTCTCTTAACGATTGGTTTCTATAAAGTAAAAAGATTCCCTTCTGCTCATATCACCAGAATTTGCCAGGTCATAAATAAATAATAACAAATAGGAATACATTTATGATGTCTAGTCACTTTGCCTACACATTTAATTAAAAAATCTCTATATTAATAACCTGTCACTTCAGATCAAAGTTTGTGATACAAAAATGCTGAAATAAATGTTCAAATATGTCTTCACCTCTCCTTAACAAAAACGTGGTTGTGTCTGTTCATGGGTTTGTAGGAACAAAGTCAGTTACACGCAGCACAATGTGTGTGTTAGTCAGTCTTGGACAAACACAGTCCCACACACATGCCGTGTGCTCACTTCTCATGGGCGGCCTCCTCTGTGCTGAGACAGTCAAGATCCTGTGGTCAGGGTCAGGGCAGGTCACGGGGGCAAAGGTCATGGGGTTAGAATGAGCACTGATCAGAATCTGTGAGCTGGACAAGAGTTCTGTGAACACACCTGCAGACGGCGGAGCAGAGATGTGTGTCAATGACATACTGTCACCTGTCTATCTGTCACACTCTCCTGTGGCCTGTAGGGGGAGACACTGGACTAACGGCAGTACGACGCTAATGAGGACCATCATCATGAGCACTCAGGTTAAAACACACAGGGTGAAGATTAGGAGCAACAGCTGCATTAACTGCCTGAAAGCTCTAGTGAAATAGTGATATAGTGACTAGTGATAATTCTGTTTTGTCTTGTTTCAATGGCTGTAGCACTGATGCTACACAAATTAAACCTGAGGATCATGTTTTCCAGCATAAAATCTGACTGTTCTGATCTGAGTCACATGAATCATGCCACTCATGTTTTATCTGTTTTATCTTGTTTTATCTGTTTTATCTGTGTGTGTGTGTGTGTGAGAGAGAGAGAGAGTGAGTTTGCATATTTTGTGACATATCAGGACGCAGGTATTACAAGGAGAAGGTGACTTTTCAGGACATTAGCCCATGTCCATACTTTTCAAAACACATCTAAATCACACAGAATAGTTTGTAGTGAAAATCTGAAATATTTTAAAACAGTATAAAAACCATTACACCTATGGGATGAACCCACTTTACACAAAAACAAACCTGTGTGTGTGTGTGAGTGTGTGTGTGTGTTTTAGATGGTATTTGTATGACGGTGGTTTTCGCACCTCTGTCTTTGTCTTCAGGTTTCTCCTGTGTAAACTCACTGGCTGCGTCCATGTCTGAGCACAGGTCCACATCCTCATTGGTGGAGCCTCTTTCGTCAGACACAAATGAGGCGCAATCTGATTGGTCTGTTGTCTCAGAGGAGGCGTGGCTGCTGTAGGGCGTGTCGGGACGCTGATGTAACTGGGAGTTTAGAGATTCGATGATTTGATCTTTGTGTTGGAGCTCCTTACTCAACCTGTTGAAGACATTGATCACCTGTCATTAACAGAGTGAAGTGAACTTATTCACATTATATTCCAGAGGAGACACGCACCTCAGCGCCAGCAGCTCGTGACCCGTTTTATCATCTTGCTGCTCTAAACGATCACCTGACAACCAAAGAAAACATTCGGTGAAGGACTGTATGATATCTACACACAGAAGGATCTGATCACAGCCTGAGAAAGCGGAGTGACGGGAATATTTCCCATGTGTCGCTTTAAGCTTTATTTCTGTCTGCAGTTATCTGAGAAACACAAGTGCGTGTGACTGGTGATGGTGTCAGTCTAATACCCTTCCTTCAGAAAACAAATGAACAAAAATATTTCAACCTTTGGCTGCAAATTTACAGACACAGACAGTAAATAAAGAAATGAATGACTCATTATTGCAGTTATCTGATAATGTAGTCAATATACTATCAATATAATCTCTTAAAAGTCAATGACAATCTCAATGAGTATTTGATCTGATTAAATAATTCAGTCCTATACCATCGCTGTCATCACAAGGTTTTTATTGCACAAGTTGTGGCTTCTGCTGTTGTAAATACAGCACATATTATTATAGGTACCATGACAGTGGCACTATATACACCTGAACAAACGACTGCATGCAGATGCTGACATGCTTTACTGTGTGTGTGTGTGTGTGTGTGTGTGTGTGTGTGCGTGTGTGTGTGTGTGTGTGTGTGTGTGACACTCACGTCCACTGATCTTGGTGCTGACTCTCTGAGCGAGTGAGGAACTCTGGGAAAGCTGTTCCCGGAAGCTTTGGCCCATGTAGTAATCAATGTCGTTGGCACGCAGCAGCTCCTCGAAGGCTTTGGTCGTGTCACTCAGGTGCTGTGTGAGGATGTGGCAGATGCCCCGCCCCTCTCGCATCTTCTGCCGCAGGTGTGACAGCTCTCGTGCCTGGGCCTGGATCAGTGTGTTGTACTTCCTGTTCAAACAGGAGGACATTTTTGGTGCTCTGCTAGGTTTTTTAACATGAGGCACAAAAAAATATGTTGCGAGTCCTGCACTGTTTGTTGCTTCATCCGCTCTGATGATTTATACAGCACAGCAGCAGAAGACCAGGAAGAACGCTTGTAAACACACATCAGCACTGAACATCACCACACGACTGTCATCTGTAGAGCTGCTTACAGCCAAAGTGGATTTACTAACGGAAGGACTTGATGCACAGCTGTTGAATTGAACTGAAGCAACACTGAACTCCGGCCAGCCGCAGAAACACACAAGGAAATACCCACTACTGTGATTGAACAACAGTTTCACTTATTGAAATAAGAGATGGACACTGCTGTGATGTACTCTGCAAACAACATGTTTCGTTTGAGTTTGTGAATCCTCAGTATACTGTCCAGAACAGACAATGCACTAGTGGTGAAAGCATGTCTCCTCACACGTCTGTGTTGTGTCGTTACTGTTGATCCGCTCTAGTCACTCAGTGCTGCTTCAGTCTTTACTCTCCGTCTCTGAAAAGCCTGCATCATACAGTCTTGTTTAAAAATAAATCCGTAGAAAAGCAAAGCAAACAGACAAAAAGTGTTTGATCTGGATCTGGACACACGATCTGGAGCACTTTGCTAATTTTATTGCCATGTTTACACTGGACGTGTCTGGTCTAGATATGTAAGGCATTTTCACAACTTACACAGTGTCAGTGATCTTATAATGTCATCTGTATGGTTCCATTGATGCAGTAATCCTGTGTTTGCGTCTTTCTCTCTTACACAACTAATAGTTTTCTGAGCTTGGTTTCAATACAAGCTGTTCGTAGACTAACCAGAAAGTTTGGAGTTTAGAAAGATGTTACTATACTACATTGACCTGTTATATTTCAAAAGATTAAGGGAAATTTGATGTCTCAGTTCTTGACCCCTTAAATCATGGATTGTAATTTTCCTGTTTATTCTGTGAAGCTGCTTTGACTCGATCTGTACAGCAGAAAGCACCTCACCCAGGCCAGGTGGCACATTTCCCGTCCTCGGCACCGCTCTTCCCCTCCAGCTTGGAGCTCTTGATCTGGGTCTCCAGCAGGGCCACGCGGGTCACCAGCTCCTGCAGCTCACGGCTGCGTCTCAGCGGCCCGTCGGACTGCCAGCCCTTGTCCTCTTCCAGACCGCTGTGATCCGCTCTCACCTGAAGCGCCCAGTTCACCTGATGGGTTCACAGAGTTCATCTTCACAAGACCGTCCCTGAGGCTTTTCATCAAATGAATACATGAATGAATGTGATCTAATAATCTGAGGGAGAGACCAAAGTAAGAGTGTGGAGGGATTAGAGAGACATGAAATCAGCACCGCTGTGTAGGAACTCAACCATCCACTACTGTTTGGTGTCGTTACTGATTACTGATCAAAAAATGACTGGACAATCACACCCTAGTATTTTAGAGCAACATATCAAAGTATAATATGATCAAGCTGATGTGAGTCTGTAAATGAAGTGGTTGCAATGTTAGTAGCAGATGAATAATGACATCAGGGGCGCGTGACCTTGCGTGGTGTGCGCTCCAGGCTGGAGGCGTAGTCAGAGGTCGCAGAGAGCGAACGGACTCGCAGCTGCAGGCCGCGGATCACTTTGTGGCAGCGGGAGAGCTGCGCGCGCAGGTCCTGCACCAAACGCTTCAGCGAGGATGGGTCGTCTGTATGCGCACCATCACTGTTGCCAAGCCAACCGCTGCATCTGCTCCCCGAATCCAAGAGAGAGATGCACGTCTCCAACTCATCAAACTCTGAGAGATGAAAATGACATGCATTTGAGCTGTGTACATGGTGAACGTTCATGCAGGGCAAAACATTTGTGACTGTGATGCACTGTCATTGACATCCCAGAATGCAGCAGAAACATAGATCTGTTGTGTACAGAAGGGTCTCATGAACATGATAATAAGCTTCTGTTCATGCAGCTCCAGCGCTGCTGTCACTAAACCAAAGGTTGTTCTCACTTTCAAATTTTTCTGTTTAACTTTTTTAAAGGTTTGCATTCTATTAGAAAAGCTTGCAAACAGAAGCACTAGTTTGGACCCACTGTGTAATCATGACTTACAGTGTGTGTCAGCTATGTGTGTGTGTCAGGTGTGTGTACCTGGGCTGCTGGCGTCGTCTCGCTCAGCTTCATTCTCACTGCGGCCACTCGTCTCATATCCAAGATCCTGAAGATCCACCTGCACCTGTTTACTGTCCTGCTGGACAGCGCTGTCGGCTGACAGAGTCAAAACCAGTCAGCACAAATAACAGGGGTGTGTGTGTGTGTGTGTTTATGAGTGTGTGTGTGTGTGTGTGTGTGTGTGTGTCTCCTCACTCAGCAGCTCTCTGTAGTCTTTCAGTTGATCGGCCTGTGCCTGCACTGTCGCCTCTGACACCATCAGTCTCTCCTGCAGATCACGGCTCTCCTGACGACTCACTGCAAGGTCGCTACGGAGACGCTCCGCCTGCTCACGAAGCCCCGCCTCCACATGCTGCCAGAACCCAATGGCTCCGCCTCTTCCTGCTCTCGGACTGTCACTGACACCATCAACCTCTTGCTCCATTTCTACATCCTGGTCATAAAATAAACACACCGAATCCTTCACAAACCAGTGTTCTGGCTTGATAATTTTTAGTACTACTTTCTGTACTTTGCTGTATTAAACTGAACCAGGTAAGGGTTAACCAGTGCTAGTTACGTGGATGATTTATTACCTGAACTTTGAGATGGGCGTTGTGTGACAGCAGAGCTCCGAGGTCCAGAGAATGTGGTCTGGTGCACCTCCTCTTCCACCTGCCCTCACGCAGCTCCACACTCGGGGGCCCTCGCTTGCCGTGACGGGCCCGGGCATCTTCCCCTTCATCTTCATCATCAAATTCTTCCTCCTCCTCCTCTCTGAACGTACAGTAAACTCTCTGAGGCTCATGGGAGTTTGGCCGCTCTGTTTCATGCTTCTCTAACAACTTCGTAGATTCCTCCTCATCTGCTGCTAATCCTGGCTCGTTCCTACGAGAGCAACAACACAATCACACCAGAGCAGGAAGAAGCCATCAAACAGAAGTGATCTGCACCGCTGCTGGTACCTGCTGTGAGAGAGTGAGGAGCGGCCCGTCTCGCCTTCGCTTCTCTGCTCTGATGCATGCTGGGATATCTGCTGCCAGTTCCCCGTTCTGCTGAACTCCTCAGCTCTCTGTCAGGAGAACATAGTGACCTCTGAGCTACGCTAATAAAAACAAATGTTAAAGACCCAAAGAAATGGCTCAGTCAGCAATTCTTTGTTTCCAGTGTTGACTGTATTTCCTGTTGACACAGGAAGTCAGATGGAACTTATTAAAGAGTATTTCGCAAAGCAAGGCTTTATAGCTTAAATGTACACATTTGTTAAAGAAATTGTCTTTTAGTATGTATGCTAGCATTGGAGATAAACAAGTTTTAAGCTACATATATGAATTAAAAGCCACAAAACAAATATTTAGATGCTACAGTGTCTTTACGTCAGTCATAATATCTGAAGGGTGGTGTGGCTTCCATCTGCCTGGTAACTGAATATCTGAATCACAGATGTATGATCTAACCCTGAATGAAGGTGTTTCATTACCAGCCGTTTCTCTGGCTGTTTTCTTCTTACCAAACTCTGAGCCGTCAGTTTGATGTCATTGTCCTCTATGCTGTCTGTGAACTCTTCACTGCTGTCATGATCATCTTCATCTTCATCACTACTGGATTCTAGAAGGAAACATGACAGACACTAAGATTCCTCTTCATACTGTTCATCTTTCTTTCTTCTGTCAGTTTCTCTCGTTCTGTCTCTGACTGTTTCTAGAGCTGAATTGACTCCCAATCGAACTTCTGCTGTAATTTACGAACTCTGTCATTGCATCCAAGTATGACATCCCTTAGAGGAACACAAAACATATTTGTCTCATTTTTTCTTTCCATACAATGAAGGTCAATGGGATTCAATATTATTTGTACCTCAACTTCTCTGAATATATTATTTTGTGTCCCATTGAAAAAAATCAGTCGTGAAGACAACATAAAGGGTAGGTCATTATCTTTTTTGGGTGTACTGTCCTTTTAAAGTCACATCCTGCTCTGTTAGTCTGGTGACTTTATATAAAAGTCCTGAATCTATGGCATCAAAGAAAGATGACTGTAGTACTGCTAGGTTATGAAACTATCACTAACCCTAACTAACCCGTCCATGTGGCTGTTTAGCTGGAATCTGCTGCTTCTGTTCATCTGTGAATGTTGTATGACACTAGAGATCCAACCCTGATTTGCTGCGGTTTATTTCTTCTTCAGTTACACTGAAGGATTACTAGAGTCATGTGGACTCAATAAAATATTGTGTTTTAGAAATGAAATAAAAGATAGTATTTCAGATGTATATGAAGCTGATCATGTGATTAACTGTATGAATGGAATATCTGTACAGTCTCATGCATATTGTTGAAGTTGTTTCATATTAATAACATTACAAAGTACAGATGTTGGTCATATAATTAGAATTCCATCAAAAAGTTTATTTCACTAATTCCATTCAAAAAGTTAAACTTGTGTATTATATTCATTCATTACACACAGACTGATATATTTCAAATGTTTATTTCTTTTAATTTTGAAGATTATAACTGACAACTAAGGAAAATCTCAAATTCAGTATCTCAGAAAATTTGAATATTACTTAAGACCAATAATAAGAAAGGATTTTTAGAAATCTTGGCCAACTGAAAAGTATGAGCATGTACAGCACTTAGTTGTGTCTCTTGTGTCTGAATGACTGCAGCGATGCGGCGTGGCATGGAGTGGATCAGTCTGTGGCACTGCTCAGGTGTTATGAGAGACCAGGTGTCTCTGATAGTGGCCTTCAGCTCTTCTGCATTCCTGGGTCTGGCATATCACATCTTCCTCTTCACAATACCCCATAGATTTTCTATGGGGTTAAGGTCAGGTGAGTTTGCTGGCCAATTAAGAACTGGCACTGTGTGCAGGTGCCGAGTCCTGTTGGAAATCTCCATAAAGTTGGTCAGCAGCAGGAAGCATGAAGTGCTCTAAAACTTCCTGGTATACGGCTGTGTTGACCTTGGACCTCAGAAAACACAGTGGACCAACACCAGCAGATAACATGGCACCCAAACCATCACTGACTGTGGAAACTTTAAGTGACCCACCCATTTTTGGCCTAATAAGATCTCCAACAATGAATTGTACAAGAAAACGGGAAGCTGGAGTATCACCAAGGAGATTACACGAAGACGCTTGAGATGGCTAGGACATGTGTTAAGGATGGAGCAGAACAGCATCAAAAAATTCGCCCTAAGATGGACACCACCTGGTAAAAGAAAACCAGGGAGACCCAAAACCACCTGGCGCAGAACTGTGACACAAGAGCTGGAACAGATGAACCTGTCATGGGGAGAGGCCCAACATGCTGCCAGGGACCGAATACAATGGAGAGTGCTCATTGAAGCCTTATGTCCCATAGGGGATGAAGAGAAATGATGATGATGATTTAACCCATCCAAAGTGCACACACACAGCAGTGAACACTCACCCGGAGCAGTGGGCAGCCATTTATGCTGCAGCACCCGGGGAACAGTTGGGGGTTCAGTGCCTTGCTCAAGGGCACCTAAGTCATGGTATTGCCGGCCTGAGACTCGAACCCACAACCCTTGGGTTAGGAGTCAAACTCTCTACCACTAGACCACGACTTCCCTAGACTGTACCTCAAGCAACGTGGATTATATGCCACTCCTCTCTTCCTCCATACTCTGGGACCCTGATTTCCAAAGGAAATGCTACATTTACTTTCATCAGAGAACATAACTGTGGTCCACTCAGCAGCAGTCCAGTCCTTTCTGAAGCGAGACGCTTCTGACGCTGTCTGTTGTTCAAGAGTGGTTTGACACAAGGAATGTGAAGCTGAAACCCATGTCTTGCAGACGTCTGTGTGTAGTGGTTCTTGAAGCACTGACTCCAGCTGCAGTCCACTCTTTGTGAATCTCCCCCACATTTCTGAATGGGTTTAGTCTCACAATCCTCTCCAGGGTGCAGTTATCCCTATTGCTTGTACACTTTTCTCTACCACATCATTTCCTTCCCTTCACCTCTCTATTAATGTGCTTGGACACAGAGCTCTGTGAACACCAGCCTCTTTTACAATGACCTTTTGTGTCTTGTCCTCCTCGTGCAAGGTGTCAATGGTTGTCTTTTGGACAACTGTCAAGTCTTCCCCATGATTGTGTATCCTACAGAACTAGACTGAGAGACCATTTAAAGGCTTTGCAGGTGTTTTGAGTTAATTAGCTGATTACAGTGTGGCACCAGGTGTCTTCAATATTGAACATTTTCACAATATTCTAATTTTCCGAGATACTGAAGTTGGGATTTTCCTTAGTTGTCAGTTATAATCATCAAAATTAACAGAAACAAACATTTGAAATATATCAGTCTGTGTAATGAATGTATATAATATACAAGTTTCACTTTTTGAATGGTTTTTTGATGATATTCTAATTATATGACGAGCACCTGTGTTGTATAATAATTGGTACTGAATAAAGCACTATAGAAATAAAGGTGACTTGATTTGACAAAGACCCAGAGATGGTTATATAGAGTCACTTCTGGTTGGATAATTTAAAATTCTAGTAATACAAATTTTCATTTTAATATAAACCTAGAAATCTATCGTTTTTGTTTTCTCATTTGAACCAAACAAATATTATAAAACAAATGCCATTTAAGGTGAAAGCAGTCATCTGTATAAAAAAAGGCCACATAGAACCACTTACTACATAAAATTAATACAAAATTAAATACTTTTGCATATATAAAGGTTGTAAATAAAATAAAATATATAAACAATAGGACAATACAATGTACTAATTACTAAATGAATAAACTAAGTTTTTCAGATAGTGTTTAGGTAGAGTAAGTATATTTCAGGGATCGTAGGTTTAAATAACATGACTAAATATAAAAATAAAATACTGTATAGTCTCCACTGTATGAATTACATATAAAGTGATTCATAATAAAAAAATATATATTTTTATTAACATTAATGTACCAGTCAGCAGTTTATTAGGACACTGTCCCTTTAAGAATGAATGCACAGATCTAATATACTGGTACACATCTGATTTACTGAGAACTCTTTACTTTCACTCACAACACAACAGACTGATTATGTGATACTCCACACGATGTGCACTGTGACAGAATCGTGTGTGCATTTGACCGTTTAAGGGCAATAAGATGTGAAAGATCACTTCCCGATCCATTAAAGTGAAACATTCATTTCGTCCTCAGAGACTAAAGAAATTGTGCTTGATCAAAGAGTATCTTGTGACGTATGAGTGCACAGGACCAGTTTAACAGCAGATGTGGTTTCTTGAGATGTTTCATATTCTGATTTAGCTGATGATTTTAAATCTGTATACTGTCATCAGAACACACAGAGTCACAGCCATGCAGACATGATGCACGAACGCTGGCATGCAGGTGTGGATGAGTGGGTTTGGTTAATTATCTTCAAACTGTTCAGTGATTAAAAAAATAAAAAATAAAATATGAATACTACTGGAAATTAAATGACACTGAAGAATCTTTACTGTAGTAAACTCCTGCTCACATACTCACCTGTAATGTGTGCATGCCAATTGAAAATGAGTTTTAGTTTATCTTCTAATAATGAGCGTCCAGGAGGAATCGCTTATCCTACTTCAAAATGAGTCTTATTGTTTAAAACAGATAATAAAAACAAAAATAAAATACAAAAGATTCTGGCCAAGAAATCTGGTTCCATTTATTTCTTTTGAGTTTGAAGTACATTAAATAAATACATATTTCCATAAACAAGAACAAACCATGCTAAATGATGCAGCAAAGTCAGCCTCATTTGGCACTAAATTATCAGCCCATACAGTTTGTCACAGAGAAAAAGGCTAGAAGTGCTTAAAGTTACAAAGCTGAGCTTCTGCTCCTCTGACATGCAGATCTGCTGAAGCAGCACACAGACAGACAACAGTCTATCTCGACATTTGCTCTGAAGTGTTTGGCCTCAGAAAGAGTGGCAGTGAACTTCAAATGGAACATTAAAGGCGTTTCTGGACATCGAGTGTGTGAACTCAAATTCATGAATGAAGCAGACAACACACACACCACTGACAGGCAAACATCATTGGATAAATGGATAAAACACAATCAACCACAGTTCTGGCTTGTTATGCGTCTTGATGCTGGACTAGTGCACGAGTGCTTCAGCGATGGGTTATGGGTTCATTCAGAGTTAGAGTCCCGTGTCCCACCTCCACAGTCGACCCGGTCCACCGCCAGCGCCGTCTCACAGCTCCGTCTCAGGGTTTCCTCCAGCTGTTGGCGCAGCACCTGAAGCGAGTCCAGTTCGGCTTGCAGCGCGCTAGTCTTCTCAGCACTGCTAACGACACGGACGGGTCAGAACAGAACAGAACAGAACAGAACCACTCATTCTGTGTGAAGCCACAGATTTCAACAGCGCTTCAGCTCCTAAAGCAAGAGTTCAGGCAGCACTTACTCGCCTTCGTGTCAATGTACACCCGACCTACTTTCCTCTATGAAGCACAAAAACAGATGTTTTTATTCAAAACTAGCTGCTTTCAGCACGACTCGTGACGCAGCAGATGTGAGATTTGAGAGCTTCAGCACGGATGTTTTCAGTCTGTTACTCACAAAAACCATTCTGTGACTTCTGAAGACTGAATACAGTACTTCATATGGATCACTATTATGATATTTTTGCTACTTGGCACTTTTTTAGTCATTTTGAGTGAGAAAGACCTCTGTTCTTGGGTAGGTTAACATGCACTTTAAAACTTCTGTTTCAACCGGACATCATATTTAATCCTTCAGCTATTTAATTATGCATCTGGTCACTTAATACTGCAGCACGAATACATCAACATCTGCAGTAGTTCTTTTGAGATCCACAGAAGAAGGTCGTACGGATCTGGAGCGGCACGACAATGGGTAATGACAGAATTTTCCTAAACTCTTCCTTTAGCTCGTGTTCCTAAGTGAAAATGGCACAAATTCAACAGCATATTCAGATGGACATCATGAGAGCCGGACTTTAACACTGACCTGTCCTCCTGAGACTGGATGTGTCTGAGCTTCTGATAAACCTTCGTCTCGGCTCTCAGAGCTTCATTCAGCGTCTGCTGCTCCGACACGAGCTGCTGCAGGACACACTGACACACACACACAGAACATAAGCACACACACACACACACACACAGGTGTGTACAGGCCGTGGTCTCATATTACCTGCTGATCTGAGCTTGATGCTTTGTGACGCCCTGCAGCCAGAACAGAGCGCAACACCGACAGCTCCTGCTACACACACACACACACACACAGAAAAACATTTAGTATAGAGTTTCTCAAACTTTTTGACTCCTAATCCCCCCATTGTCCACAATATTTCAAAGCCCCATAACTTTGCAATCTCATTGTGATTTAGTGAATAAGGGCTAAACATATTTTACTGTTTTAGAATTGAGAATAACTAGAAAAATGTATATTCATAAAATGTAAAAAAATATCCATGGAGTCATTATCCTGATGCCGGGTTCACACCACATGACTTTAGACTCGATTTTCATTCGCTGACAGTTTTGTGGATATTGCTGAAAACGGCTGAAATCAGAGTGAAATCGTTCACAATCGTGTAGTGTGTGTTATCACAGCCACGATCTGAGAGAAGCTGATGTGTCTCCGATGCGTGTGATATTTGTCAGAATAATCTGGATCTATCAGAATCTCAGTCCTGCAGTGTGACATCAGTGATGACCTGCAGCCAATGAGAGCAGAACATCAGCCAGCAACCGTTCTCTCCACTAAATACTGTCAAGAGACAACTTTTTGCGTGATACCATTTTTGACAGCAATAAATCCTCTCTCGTCTGATCTTAATTTATTTTCCTTTCAGTTCTCTCATGTGTTTGGCAGAGCAGTCGCGATGCTTCCATTGAAAATCTGTGTAGTGTGTGACTGCAGTTAGAGCATGGGTTAGATAAGTGAAATTTGGCATGATTTGAAAACTGCAAGATTAGATGTGTGTGTGTGTGTGTGTGTGTGTGTGTTTGTGAGTGTGAGTGTGAGAGTGTATGTGTGTGTGTGTGTGCGTGTGTTTTACCTCAGTCTCTCTGTGTTTCTTAAGGGTCAGCTGTAGCTCATCTCTGATGGCTTGTAAATCCAGATCATCAGAGCTGCTTGTGCACGCAGCTGCTCACCATAAACACACACACACACACACACACACACAGTGTTAGAATGAGGAGAATCAATCATTGTAATCAGGGCTTGACATTAACGTTTTTGTTCACTAGCGATCTGAGTTCACTAGTGAAGCTGTGAAGCACTCAGAGTCAGAGTCAGAGTTCCCGAGTGAAAATATATCTGTGCTGAACTTATACGTAGCCTCCAACTCACACAGTGGCGAGTACAATCTGAGAATTTATTAGCCATTGGTTAATATTGGACATCATTTAGTCGCCAGAATGAAGATTTAGTCGAATATTTGAGTGATTTACTGGAAATGTAGAGGGTTGGGTTGACAAGAAATGGATAGCTGTCTGCTTGTTTTTGTCAGTAGAGCACAAGCGCAAGTCAACACTGTGCATCTAATACTCATGGGAGGGTTAGACTGCAATACGGCTCATTTCAGATGCCTTTTAACAACACTACAATGATTGAACCCGCCAAAGTGACTAGTTAGAGTCACCGTGTTCCCGCCACGAGCAAAATCCACCGCATTTGGCGGGTGTTAATGTCAAGCCCTGATAGTAACTGATCTACTGTGAGATGTTTCATGGTAAAACTCACCCTGTGCTGCTGCTGGTGAGGAGCTCAACATTTCGCTCGGACCCCGCAGTAAATCCTGAACACACAGAACATCATGACCACGGCACATTTACACCCAGAACATCTTTACCACAGTACATTTGAGAGTGTGTGTATGACCTGTATGAAGGCGTCTTTCTCCTTGAGAATGTCCTGAAGTCTCTGCAGCTCTCTGGAGGCAGAAGCATCTCTCTCTCGCTCCCTGTTCATGTCATTCAGCTCCTGTTCCCGTGATGACAGCTGCCTCCGCAACTCCTGCAACTCACCCGCTCGCTCCGAAATCACCCGGCCCAACCTCTCGCCGTGATCCTGAGACCGGGGGAGAACATGTGAAGCATGAGGAAGAAATGAGCAGGGAAACAGAGAAGTGTTGCAGATGATGAGCTGCACCTTCATGTCCTGATCTCTGGAGCTGATGGTGTCGAGCAGCTCTGTGATCTGTCTGCGGTGCTCCTGCGCCTGCCGGCTGCGGTCTGACATCACTTCCTGAAACAGACGCTCTTTCATCGACAGGTGAGACTGCAGCTGCTGGAGCTCGTCAGCGGCAGACACTTTCCCCAACAACACTGACCTGAGCTCCTGCAAACACACACACACACATCGTCTTGAGCAGCCTGAACGTCTGTGTGTGTTCAAAGCATGTGCAGGCATGTTTGTGTTTGGTGTGTGTCTCTGTCTCAGAAATACGAGCCGTTGAAATCACAAGCTATAATCTGATTGGCTGCTTCTACCTAACCTTCAGAAGTCTGTGAGCATGTTTATATCAGTCCAGAGGAAACAAGCTTTAAAACAGACAAGGTTAGAGAGCTGCATGACATCAGTTCTGAGACTCGTTCCTGCAGCTCCAACAGTAGAGCGGAACAGCAGCTGAAGGTTAGGATAAAAGCGTCTGCTGAATGCAGTCATGTGAACATCAGCGCACCTGCTGCTTGTGTTGATGCTCTGATCAGATGTTTGTGTGTGTGTGTGTTACCTCGCTCTCTCTGCTGTGTGAGCGCAGCGCCGTCTGCAGCTGCTGAATGATGCTGTCTCTCTCCTGTACAGCGAGTGTGTGTTTCTCATCGCTCTGCTGTTTCATCCACTCCAGTTTCCGGCAGGTTTCCTGTGTTCTCTCCAAATCCAGATCCTTACTGCGCACCAGAGCATCCAAGCCCTGTGCGCACACACACACACACACACACACACACACACAGATTTCAGAGAGTTCAATCACACTTAAGCAGACAGTGTGTGTATTACAGCAGATGGTGACACACACCGTGATGGTGTCGTTGTTGTTGTCCAGGACGCAGCGCAGTCTCTCCAGGTCTCGGTCTTTCTCACGGAGCACCAGCTGCAGTCCATGCACTTCAGCATCCTTCTCCTCCAGACAGAGGAACTTCTCATCGATCGAGCGCTGAAACACACAACACAGAGTTTAGGCTAGAGAGTCTGTGATCGTCTGTCTGTAATTGTGGCTTGGGTTCCTTTTTCTTTGAGCTTCTGTGGGATTGTGTCACATGTCTTCTGGTCTGATCACTCTCAGATGATCTGAGGAATCTTTCATGTCTGGAGCTCTGACACGGGTTTCATCGCATCACTATCACCTGACTCCAGTAATTAGTAAAGAGTGGATCTCTTTGATACAGCAACACTGAGGCTGTGAGACTGTAACAGAATAATAATCTCTTTATTTTAGCACCTTTACCGAAAGCAAAACGCAACCATGATTCCAAAACCAATCAGCCAATCAGAACATATTTGATTTTAATTAGAGCTACTTAGATCAGACTTTGGACCAATAGAATTTCACTGTGGGCGGGGCTACAATACTAAGACAGGATCCTGGATTTGATTTGTTTATTTTGATTTGTTTATTTATTTAAACAGGGACAGTGTAAAATATACATTAACCTGAAAAGGAGATATGCATTTTACCAGGTTGTAGCACTTGTGCTAATTTACACCTGTAGTCCCTGGACAGGCTGATGTCAAAAAAATAAATGCATTATCCCAAAACAGTATAAAAAATAAAAAATAAAAAAAATAACCTTTCATTCAGTTCGCAGCATACATTTACAAATACACATACACATCAATTATTATAAATTATGTAAACGTTTGTTTTAAAAGAAGCCATTTTTTGACCTGATGTGAACAATTTTTAAAATTTCCACATGTGGAATCTGATGGATCTGATGAGGACACACACCTCCAGAGCAGCGTCTCTGTCTCTGATGCGAGTCCTCAGCGTCTGCAGCAGTGCGTCTCTCTCCATGCGGCCGCTGCAGTCGGAGGAATCATCCAGCAGCTCTGAATACTCCTGAGAGAGAAACACTGTTAGAGTCATAGACAGGTCCTGTAAGCGTCTTCATCACAGTGGAGGAGTGTGTGACCTGCAGCAGCGCGTCTTTGCGGCTCACGCTCTGCTGTAGCTGTGAGATGGTTTTGTCCCGCTCTGTGATTTCGGCGTGTGCTGCTGCTTCCTGGTCTCTCAGCTCACACACTTTGCCCTGCAGCTCAGACCGCAGCTGCTCAACCATCTCACGCAGCTCCTGTAACACACACACACACACACATCACACACACCAATCACAATCACAGAAATAATCAGCATTTTCAACAGGTTATTGTCTCATCTTCTAACTTGACTCAACATGCACAGCTGCCATTGTCTTGAACGGTTCCTTTTTTTAAGAACATCACACTTCTGATAACAGATCATGTTCTTTAAAGCTGCTGTGGAACGATGAATTGAATAGAATTCAACTGTTGGGTGCCGCTCCTAAACTCTGACTAACGCAGATCATGCTGACATTATATGAACTGATGGCCGTCGTGTAGTAGTGACATTACATGCCCCCCCCCCGCAAATAATAATAATAATAATATTAATGTTCTGTAAATGTGTATGTATTACCACAAAGACCAAACAACAAATATAAATGAATACAAAATCATCTACACTCACACAGAGCTCACAGAGATAAAGGCCCTAAGGGTAAATAAGGTCATCATATTTTTGTCACAAGCTTATTCAGGAAAACAAACGGCCAAGTATTTCTTTTCCACATAAAAGCAGCGTCTCATCCGTGGGAAGTGAAACAGGGACACACATACCAATAACACTGACTTCTGCAGCACCGTTATCTCATCTGCAGCGGCACCCATGGGTTCTAGCAGTGAGGGTTAATGTACAGGTACAGCGCACACAGAGAGTCACACCTGATTGTGTTTGTGGGAAACATCTCTGTGCTGCAGCGCGTCCTGAAGCTCGTTCTGCAGTCGGTCTCGTGAGCGCATCACTTCCTCCAGACGTCTCTGAGTCAGTCTGTGAGCGCACTGACTCGCCTCCAGCTCCAGCTGACAGCACAGTACAGAACTCTGGGAACCTAGAACCGAGCCCGAGTCCATGACGCCCTACAGAGACAGAAACACTCATCACCTGCAGCTCAGACAGTACAGCATGACACTAGCAACACCAGGTGTGTGTGTGTGTGTGTGTGAGTGTGTGTGTGTGTGTGTGTGTTCACCTGTGAGTGTTGCAGCTGCTGCTGGTGGGTCTCTGTGATTGTGGTCAGTGTGTTGTTTTGGTCCTCAATTACACGGTATAGCTCCTGAGTCTATACACACACACACACACACAGGGCTTTTTCAAATATTAAGCAACAAGATCAAACACTAGTTAAGTATTACATCACTATTACTGTGGATGAGCACAAGTTCTGGACTGTGACACCAGAGAATGTCTGATAATGTAGATGATGATCGGTCATGATTAATTATGTGTGTGTGACTTTTTGCTAAATTTAAAATACATTAACAATCCAACAAGGAACTCATTTTTAAACATCATAATTATGTAAATGAAGTAAACATATTTAGATACAGTACTTAAAGGGGGGGTGAAATGCTATTTCATGCATACTGAGTTTTTTACACTGTTAAAGAGTTGGATTCCCATGCTAAACATGGACAAAGTTTCAAAGATTAAGTTGTACGTTTGAAGGAGTATTTCTGTTCCGAAAATACTCCTTCAGGTTTGTCACAAGTTTGGGAAAGTTTTTTTCGAGTATGGCTCTGTGTGACGTTAGATGGAGCAGAATTTCCTTATATGTGTCCTGAGGCACTTCTGCCGGAAGAGCGCGCTCCCGTATAGCAGAGCACTGAGAGCACAACAGACTTCACTGATCAGAGCCAGAGCGTCGACAAATGTCACAAAAGGAGTGTGTTTTTGGTTGCCAGGGCAAGACAACCCTGCACAGATTACCAAAAGAGAAACAGCATTAAGGGACCAGTGGATGGAGTTTATTTTTACAGAGCATCAACGGAGTTGTGCAAGTGTTTATGTTTGTTCCCTGAATCTGACTGTTAGCCATGGTTTGTTTTGGATGATGGGTTTTTTCCTCAAGGTAATGTCACAGCTTCCACATGCTCTCAACGCAAAAGCTTACTCGCGCTCGTGATTCTTTAGCTCCGCCCACATCTCACGCCTCCAGCCACTCGTGTTTTTCCGGGAAAAAGATACAGACTATCTAAAACTAAAGGCTTTTTGGAGTTATGAAGGATGCAGTACTACTCTATAGGTACTCAAGATTAACAGGAGATTGAGTGAAAATGAGCATTTCACCCCCCCTTTAAGTATTTTTTGGGAGTATCTGTACTTTACTTGACACAGCATTGTTTGCATCTCTGAGCAATGGATGGTGTTTACTTATTGAATGAAGCAACTTTTTGAACGAATCGGTTCAATAAATGATTCAGTGATTCACTCATAAACACTGTCAAATGGTTTGTTTCTGAATGAATCAACTGTTTGAATGAATTGGTTGAATCTCAATGACTCACTCATTAACAATCACTTGTTGGCACCTACTGGCGGTTTTAATTTCATATTTCGACTATTTTACCCCCATGTTTTAAATTATTTCAAATGTCAGTATTCAACGTTTTATGTTAAAAACAAAACATTAGGCCTTTTTATACATGTGTATCTGCAGTTTAAATGAATCCATGTCCTGTCTGAGATACATAAACTGTGTAAATACATGCTATTTCAGATGTTTTCTCATGTTGGAATGAAAGACACAAAGTTCTGGTCCAACTGCTTCTTATTCTTACCAAAAAGTACAAAATGAAAGAAATAGTTAAAACTGAACACAATCTTGCTACTCAAGCTTTGTATGAACATTTATATATATATGTGTGTGTGTGTGTGTGTGTGTGTGTGTGTGTGTGTGTATATTAGGGGTGTGCCCGAAGCCGAATACCTTATTCAGAAAGGCACGGATAATGGCTTCAAAAATTAATAACATATAATGAATTATTCTTCCCGAATATTTGGCTAATAATCAATCTTTCGTTCGTTATCTGTCTCGGCTCGGTGTTCATCTTCATCTCTCTCTTCACATCAGTTCAGTCAGTCACTGTTTGAGTAAATGAATTACTCCGGGATATTGGTTTGTTTGAACTCAGAGGGAGTGTCAGACACATTAAAAAAGTTAGCAGCTTAAGTCATTTGTGGATTAATGCTTATTGGAGACGCGAACCGTTTAAAACGATTCAGTTCAATTTGGTGAACTTGTTCAAGAAGATCCGGTTACATCGAATGATTCGTTCACAAACCAGATATCACAAACTGCTTTGATTTGAACTCTCTCTCACAACAGACACGGAAGAGAAGACAATGCTGAATAAAGTCTTAGTTTTTGCTATTTTTGGACCAAAATGTATTTTCGGTGCTTCAAAATATTCTATTCTTACCTTTCTGGACATGGACAGTATACCGTACACACAGCTTCAATGGAGGGACTGAGAGCTCTCGGACTAAATCTAAAATATCTTAAACTGTGTTCTGAAGATAAAAGGAGGTCTCACGGGTTTGGAATGACATCAGGGTGAGTTATTAATGACATAATTTTCATTTTTCGGGTGAACTAACCCTTTAACTTCTTTCTCAGGAAGCTGCTCGCCATCCACACGACGACTGAATTACTCGGGTCTAAAGTTACTAAAGTTTGTGAGAAGGAAACACATTCACATCTGTGGCTTCTGTGGTGTGTGTATATGATGACCTCTGTGTCTTTAGTTCTCAGGCTGTCTGTGAGGTTCTGGATGGTTCTCTCCTGGTTCTGAGCAGCTTGTCTGATGGACCGGAGCTCTGACTCCATCTCACACAGTTTCTCCTGCAGCTCCTGAGTCAGTGAGGAACATCACAGAACAGAAGAAACTATCACTGTACTGCTCACTGATAGAAATCTATCTATAATATATTTATAGTTTATATACAATTTATAGTTTATGTGAAGTTCACTTATATTAAAAGTTGTACAAAAATGTCAAAGCCTATGTTGAAATAATAATGGCTAATACTTTATTGTTAAATTAGATTAAATAATGGCTAAAATTAAGGGCAGAATACATTTAATAGAGACATCTATAGCAGTATTGATATCAGTGATACTGGCCTTCATTAAAGGTGCTGTAGGGAATTTTTGTAAAAAAAAAATATTTTTTACATATTTATTAAACCTGTCATTATGTCCTGACAGTAGAATATGAGACAGATAATCTGTGTAAAAATCAAGCTCCTCTGGCTCCTCCCAGTGTCCTATTGCCATTTGCAGAAATACATCGCTCCCGGTAAAAAACAACCAATCAGAGCTGCGGTCCGTAACTTTGTTTGTGTTCAAAATGTAGAAAAATGTATATAATAAGCGAGTACACCATGAATCCATTTTCCAAACCGTGTTTTTAGCTTGTCCTGAATCACTAGGGTGCACCTATAATAAGTGTTTATATTCGGACTATTTTAGATTTCTTTGGGGATACCGCGGCGGAGTAACCCAGTACCTTTGTGATTCTTCATAGACATAAACAGAGAGAAGTAGTTCCGGCTACGATGTTCTTCCGCAAGACGCAAGCAGTTCTGTTTATTAACCACTAGAGCGTCAAAAGTTCCCTACCGCAGCTTTAATAATGGGCTACTTAATAAAAATATGCTATTAAACATATTTAAAATATACCATAATATTTGTTGTTTCTACATTAATTTGGAGTTTTATTTAGATATCAATTTATGACAATATAAATATTACATATGTTATGTGATATGTGATTAGTCGTGATTACAACACATATATACAGTAAACAAATTAGGCTATAATTACTAGTTATACTAAGGTTACACAGGTTATGACATGGTTAGAGTTTTGGTGGGGAATTGTGGGTAATGCACCTTGTTGCTGGTCTCGCTCTCATGGATCTTGTTCTGCAGAGACGTGACCTGCATCTGCGCTTGCTTCAGTTCATCCACACACTGCCCAGCGGCCTGTTCATAGTGATGCTGCTCTTCTATCAGCCTCTAAAAGACACGTACACATCAAACTGAAAAAATGAATATCATACTACTGAAACCTGTCATATCTATTGTATAAACCATTAGGAAAAATAAAGCCTGATTTTATTTGCTTCTTATCTCAGCCAATTTTTTATTCATTTTCATTTATTCATTTAGCTGACGCTTTTATCAATTGCTATATATGTCAGAGGTTGCACACCTCTGGAGCAGCTAGGGGTTAAGTGTCTTAAGTGTTAAGTTAAGTGGCTCAGGGACACATTGATGTCTCACAGTGGATTCGAACCCGGCTCTCTCAAACCACAGACGTGTGTCTTATCCACTGCCACACCAATACTGATCAATTAATTTAATCAAATGTGTGTCAAGGTGACCATATTTTAGTTTTTCAAAAAGAGGACAGAAGGGGCGGGGTTTGTGGAAAGGGGATGGGGCGGGGCTTCACATAACAATATAAGCCACAAAGTTTTTTTTGTTTCTTTGCTTTTTTTTTTTTTGGTCACATTTTATTTTAGGGTCCAATTCTCACTATTAACTAACTATGACTTTCACCTCAATTAACTCCTTATTTGCTGCTTATTAATAGTTTTAAGGTAGTTGTTCAGTTTAGGGTCTTGGGTAGGATTATGGATGTCATGCATTATATGTACTTTATAAACACTAATAAACAGCCAATATGTTAATAATAGACATGCTAATAAGCAACTAGTTATAAATGTGAATTGGACCCTATACTAAAGTGTTACCTTTTTTAATAATAATAAAAAAGAAATCAAGTATTCAAGCAGCAAATGAAGACTGACGCCAGGATGTGGTTTTTCCACAATAACAAAAACAAAAAACGTTTTACTCCGATTTCAGTTTAATAAGAAATAATTGAAGACACATAAATCACTGTTTACACAACTCACTTATATTACGCTGCTCATTTATACCACATTCCTCACTTACATTACACTGCTTACTTAAATTACTCACATATATTATACTGCTCCCTAATATCCATATGCAGCTTTGCTCTTCCGTGTTTTTTCACCTTCTCCGAGAGATGATGTATTTCGGCGACACCTGTAGTTGTGCATGCGATGTCTGTCACGCTCTCGTGATGGAACAAAATGCAGCGGTAGGGTAGAATACCACATCCTCGAAAATCCTCGTTTATACGACTTCCCGCCGTTTGTAGATACCTGTTTGATGTTCAAATGTGGTCTTGGATGTCCTAATTCTTCAATTGCCAATTTATCCTTATTGCTACAATGAATGAATGCTATTTCTTTCAGTGACACGATAGAATTAATCAGCGCTGAGGTAACGTTCACCGGCATAGCTGTCCCATAGCTGTCCCCATCTCCGTTTTTGTTTTCACATTTGATAAAGATATTAAAGTAGTTTTTCATTTTTGACTTGTTGTTAAAATTAAAAATAGTTTTTTCAATATTATTGGATGTCACTGTCCCACCAGTCGTTGCACAAGTTAAGGTTACGCATGATGACTAAAGCACGTTAAGGCGAGCCCTCCCAGAACTCATTGAGATTGTATTGCAGTGCTTGCAGTTCGAAAATAATGATCTTTGAATGGAAGTCTATGAGAGCACTCGGGCGACTCTCAGTCTGACAGAAAGAGACTTAGGTCTCTGCAGAGCAAAAGTGGGCGTTTATCACCATGTGGGTGTTTTGAAACTGCTGGGTGTTTCTGAATCATGCAATCTAAATGACCCCCCTTACCCAACCCCACCCTAAACCTAACGTCACTATTACATCAACTAATCAGGTATCATGATGTAAAAACACCTTGATCTCGTAACTCCCATTACTTTCCTGCAGAGACCAATACTTGGACAGAAATCACCCTAAAAGGGGCGGTACTACACAAAATGCGACTCGACGCTGATTGGACTATTTAGAGGCAACACAAACAGTCTAGAATAGTGAAAGCTAGCATAACACTGTGGTTGAATGTAAAAGAAAAAAAATCCCTCCCTTTCCTTTGGTGGTGCGTCACCCAATCGTCCTAATGGAGAAACCGCCACTGTTGAAATCTATGTTTGAGAAAACCTGTCAGAAAATGATCCTAATCAGGTTTAAATGCTGCTGGTATGCTGTATTCTATCTCACTGTGTTTATTCTGAAGCATCTGAGCTGCTCTAACTGTGATACATTAAGGTCAGATCTCGCTCTGTGTGTGTGTGTGTGAGAGAGAGAGAGAGAGACGTGTGTGTGTGTGTGTGTGTGTGAGTGAGAGAGAGAGAGAGAGACGTGTGTGTGTGTGTGTGAGAGAGAGAGAGAGAGAGAGAGAGACAGAGACGTGTGTGTGTGTGTGTGTGTGTGAGTGAGAGAGAGAGAGAGAGAGAGAGACGTGTGTGTGTGTGTGTGTGTGTGAGAGAGAGAGAGAGAGAGAGAGAGAGAGACAGAGACGTGTGTGTGTGTGTGTGTGTGTGAGTGAGAGAGAGAGAGAGAGACGTGTGTGTGTGTGTGTGTGTGTGAGAGAGAGAGAGAGAGAGAGAGAGACAGAGACGTGTGTGTGTGTGTTTGTGTGTGAGCGAGAGAGAGAGAGAGAGAGAGAGAGAGAGAGAGAGAGAGACGTGTGTGTGTGTGAGAGAGAGAGAGAGAGCGCGTCTGTCTGTGTGTGTGTGTCTGTGTGTGTGTGTGTGTGTGAGAGAGAGAGAGAGAGAGAGAGAGAGAGCGTCTGTGTGTGTGTGTGTGTGTGTGTGTCTGTGTGTGTGTGTCTGTGTGTGTGTGAGAGAGAGAGAGAGAGAGAGAGAGAGGTGTGTGTGTGTGTGTTTGTGTGTGAGCGAGAGAGAGAGAGAGACGTGTGTGTGAGTGTGTGTGTGTGTGTGTGTGAGAGAGAGAGAGACAGAGAGAGACGTGTGTGTGTTTGTGTGTGAGCGAGAGAGAGAGAGAGAGAGAGAGAGAGAGAGAGAGAGAGAGACGTGTGTGTGTGTTTGTGTGTGAGCGAGAGAGAGAGAGAGAGAGAGAGACGTGTGTGTGTGTGTGTGTGTGAGCGAGAGAGAGAGACAGAAAGAGACGTGTGTGTGTTGCCTTGGGGTTTTTTGAGAGAACTAGGCCAATGGTGGTGCCACGTTCTCCATGTTAACCTATTTAAGTGAAATGGCTATCATTTGGTTAACAGAGGAGAATCAGAGTATGAAAGAGACGTGAGAAGACAAAACAGCACTGATCGGATGATGGTACGGCTCTAACAGTGACTTCATTCATCCGCTCTCATAGTGCTGATATCCAGCAGGAACAGTCTGAGATTTAGGGTCTAAAATTAATCAAGAGATTTGTGTTGGTTCATGTTCAGTTTTTGTTAATAAAGTAGATCATGTGCTGAAACCAGATTACAGTAAATAAAGACAGAGAACTGTCTGAATATGGACGAATGCCCCAAACACAAAGTGCAGAATATTTTTCAGCTTGATGCTTTTCAACTAGTTTTTACTTCAGTGACTCAATGCCACAAATCGATTTTATACTAAACCAACACCACAAATGTTAAAATGTATTAGAATTATCATGAACCTCACAGACACTAAATATGCAAAATTAGCAACATGACAAAGCGAACGGGACAACTGTGTTTGTAAATGGCTACATGCACAAAACACATGACACACGGAGCTGAACGCATCCATTTATCTGACCGCCCTGTGCGTGGCGCTTCACCTGTGGGCCGCTCCTGAGCCGGAAGGGCAGGTACTCGTCCTGCTCCTGCAGCCACATCTCCTGCGCCGGATCCAGCTGGACTCTGGGCAGCTCTGGATCCAACAGCATGCGGTTCGCTCTGTCAAACAGGTTGTCTAGATCTGGACTGTCCAGTTTATCTCCTCCATTAAAACACCCAGGACTGATCAGAACAGGCAGTTTGCACCCCCGTGGGCTCTGGACGGGCCTGTACACACAGTCCTGCAGCAGAGACAGATCCAGAGCGAGTCTCGCTGGAGGAGGATCAGACGCAGCGCAGCAGCTTCGGTCTTCACGCTGGAGAACTTTGACGAGTGAAGCACCACGGCCTTTATCCAGTGACTCCAGTGACCCGCCGGAGCTCCCTCGGTCTCGGAGGGTGTGCTCAGCGTCTGACGAGCGTGATGTTGTGCGCTGTGTGTCAGGAACCAGTGTGTTTGAAGTCACGGTTGTGGTCTGTTCCTCCCCGCACACGCTTCCAGCGCCACTGGCCGAGTAACGTGTGGACGGGCCGCAGGAAAGGCTCCTTGCCACCTTCCTGGGCACCTTACACACGGCCTCGTAGTCCGAGTCGGGCACACGCAACACCCTGCAGACCCTGCACCTCGGCGAGCGATGCCAACATGAGGAGACCTCTGACGCGTGGCAAGGAGGATCGTGGGAACACTCCAACACCTGCTCCTCGTCTTCTGCCCAGGCCTCATACATGCAGTACGTCATGTCCTCCTGCAGCAGGGCCAAGTATTCGGTCTCATGGAGGCCAGACACGTCCACCGCACACGGCTCCATCGCCCCCCTGGTCTCCTGCCCATTGTTTTTATTATAAAGCGCACTGATGCACTGGCGCAGACGCTCTTTCTCCTGCAGCAGTCTGTGCAGCCGCTCCAGGGACAGCGCCTCCACGCGGGCGATCACCGTGTCGAAGCGGTACATTCGGTCCAGCATGAACGTGCACTTGCTGCAGGCGAATTCTCCGCGTCCGTCCCGCTGCAGGTCGCGGCGCAGCGCGTGAGACAGTAGCACCTGCAGGTTCCGTTTGGCGGCAGGATGAAAGATCCATCGCCGCTGGTTTCCGCACAGCTCGCGCGCGCAGATGCGACACACCTCCTTCATTTGCTCACTGGATCCTGAAAACACTTTGACACAAGCAGCTGACCTTTGGTTCAAAAATGTAAAAAAGAAAAGGATTTGTATTCCAAACAGTAACAGTTCTTCTGTTCTTAGGTGGTTAAATCCAAAAAGTCTTAACACTATAAACTGTATTATAATATCTTAATATATGTAACGTGTGATCAAAGACCATATAAACGTAAACGTGGCTTAGTCACCATAGATGAGACAGTGCAGCTGTATTTACAGATGACAGTCCATGAAAGCATCGGAGAAATGACTGATGATCCAGAGACGCGTAGAGACTCAAATCAAGTCAAAAACAGACACTCGATGTTCCGTAATCGCGCTCGGTGTCACGCGGAACACGCGTCCTCTGTCAGCCTTCATCACCGGAACAGACGACTAACGTCAGAGCCCCGAGAGCCGCCGCTACAGGCGCATCACAGCGCGATTCGGTGAGAAATGCCTCAGATTCTCCGGTGAGCGCGTGATGAGATGAAGATAAAAGGAGGCGATGCCGCGAAACCTGCAGCGCGGGAGTGAACCATCATCTCTCACTGGAGGGGTGCTTCAGTCACCGGAACGCGCTCCACACTAAACAGCACATGACTGGAACATGCTAAGTCGAGAAAAAGAACAGCAATCTGTAGAATATAATGTTTCCGGGATATTGTCCGTGTCGCTGATCAGATTAGAGAGCGGCGAAGCGGGTCTGTGCGCGCGCGCCCCTGTCACCAACCACAGATCCATCGATGAACCACAGCCTCGCAGTGATGAGCTCTCATGCGAATATGCATTTCAGGAATGTTTTTCTATTGGATGTGTGTGTGTGTGTGTGTGTGTGTGTGTGTGTGTGTGTGTGTGTGTGTGTGTGTGGGCATGTTTTTGTGTCATATCAGGACACAACTCTGTATAATGACATGGGTATGACACAGGTATTACAAGGAGAGGGTGACTTATGAGGACATAACCCATGTCCCCATTTTTCAAAACACTTATAAATCATACAGAATGAGTTTTTTTGAGAAAGTAAAAATGCGCAAAGTTTCCTGTGAGGGTTAGGGTTAGGTGTAGGGTTGGTGAAGGGACATAGAATATACAGTTTCTACAGAATAAAAACCATTACACCTATGGGATGAACACACTTTACACAGAAACAAACATGTGTGTGTGTGTGTGTGTTTGTGTGTGTGTGTGTGTGTGTGTATGTGTGTGTGTGTGTTTTGGGACAATTTTATATATATATATATATATATATATATATATATATATATATATATATATACATATTCAGTAGACAAGATTATAATGGTATAACTACTTTTTCAGAATTAACTTAATTACTGAATTTCACTGGAAAGGTTTATATTTTTATATAAATAAAGAACTGTATTTCTTTAGTCAATTATTAAAGTATTACATGTTACATTGCATTTGGGATTTCAAGAACAAGTGGGAAATGTGCTGAATGTTTCATTTAATCCAAGAGAAATTAGCAAGCAATTAGACTGAATTTACAATCGTTTTAAACGCGGAGCCAGGCGCGAGCTGACGCGTGCGTGCGTCGAGCCTCATCATACTGCCAGATGCGTATGGGGTGTGGTTTATGCATTTGATTTGCAAACTAAGCAACCATCGTGTCAATCGTCGCGTACCTTGCCGTGACCAAAGACGTGTGATAAGAAGCGCGACACTTTCGTCGCCCCCCTTCTCGCGTGAGAAGCTACGTGACGTCAAGCGCCTTGTCATTTTTAATATCTTTTTTTTTTCCATTTGTGTGTGTGATCTTGTCAAATGTCTTAAGTGCTGTAGTTAAGTGTTTTTTTTTTTTTCGTTTTTTTTTTTTTTTTGTTCGGAGCAAAAAGAAAGAAAAACTTGCATGTTATAACAATTAGCTCCTCCAAATCCCCAAATATTTCATAATCTTCATAATGCTGACGAAAATATGATGCGTAAAATTTAATTTACACTGCAGTATATCTAATCAATGAACTTACAATGTTATTTAGAAGTGCACATGTAAAACAACAACCAGGAACAACCAATTCACAGCTTTCTTGTAAGCATCATATATAACTAATGGCACCAAGATAAGGACAGTATAAACCAAAAAGACAACATTTGTATAGGTTTAAGTGTTTTGTCCACCAGAAAACATAAATTGAAAAATGGCTTAATGCATTAATAGTTAAATCCAAAGGCCAAATTTGAAATTAACAATGGACCATGGGCCATGAGTAAACACTTCAATCATGTAATGTTTTAATAATTTTGTAGTTTAGAAATTATAAAATTCTATAATATTCATATATAATTCATATATACACACATTACAATTTTTTTAATGATTTCTCCAAAGTCTCATTCATAAAACACAAACACATCAAATAGTTAACTCTATTGTCACAGTGTGAACTCAAATAACACACAATTATCCATAAGCAAGCATTCAGTAGCATCTCAGGAAATTATGAACAGGAGCACAGGTGACTGCTTTAAAAATGCATCCTAGCACTGGAGAGAGAGCTGAAAGAATCACACAGTGTAGTACAGTATAGTTACAGTACTTTATTACAATTACAGTGTTTTGAATTTATCTCACTAGTGTGCACTGGGCAGGGAGCTTGTCTGCACTGTAAATTATAATGAGTAAACCTTATTTTAAAAAAAGCATGCAAACCGATTGCCTTGAAAAAAACAAGTAAAGTGAAATAAGAATAGTAATTTGTACTAACAAAGGTTTATTTATAAGTGTTGTAAACGTGTAACTCAGAATTACTATTTTCAACAACTAAATTAAGTACATTATACTATGTACGTATTTCAAACAACTCATTTAAATTTAGCTAAATCAAAAAACATTTCCTGCAACTTGGAATTTCTAAGTTGTATTTACTTGAACAGAAATCTAGTTTTGACCAATTGCCTTTAAAAAAAAAAGTTACCATTAATCTAGTAACTTAATTACTTCAAAAATCTATTACAAATTCATGACAACAATGTTCTATTCTTCACACACATAATTACCCTAAATCAAATGTAGTGACAGTTCAAAGTTAAAGATGATATATTTTTTTCAATGTAGTTTTAACTCGTATTACAAAAATTTTGAAACAAAGCAAAAACAATCTGCTTTTAGTTATGTTAAACAATGGAGGTAGCGGTACAATGATTTTAAATACGGCAATGAGTTGGCCACACAAGTTGCCAATGTTTTTTTTTTCTGTCCCAAGTCAAGCATCATATTGTAGGTTTTCTTCACAGTATCAGAGTAACCCACATGTAGTGATGCAAACGTAGCACATGGTGGTCGGGAAGCAAATGTTGGGGGCAGACCCTGGAGACTATTCTTTGCAGTACTACCCTGAACAATGATGGCAGAAGACACTGGGTCAAGATTTGGAGAAGTACTTCATCGTCAGTGATAGTCAGCAAGCCAACAGATACTAGTGCCCAGACTGCATCAGCATCAGACACCTGTTTAAAACCAAATAAAAACAATATTAGCATGGAAATGTGGATGATCAGTTTTCAGTGTTTTCTGTCTTGCCTACACTGCCATAACATTGGGTTAGTTCACCCAAACTTGAAATTCATGTCATCATTTACTCACCCATGACTTTAAGTTATTTTCAGAACACAAATAAAGACATTTTCAGTGAAATCAATTTCTGTCCTTTAACTGAATGTCTATTTACCCAAAATTTTAGACACTTGATCATATAGCAATTACGTCTCTTTCAAAGATTTGAGCCTCTTTTCCACTGTCAGGCCAAACCATTCTTAATTCTCAATGCTTAACCATTCCATTCTGTGCTAATACGGATATGGTTTAATTTTTCACCGTTGGGCTGTCAACAGAGCTCTTTTGAATGCAACATAAATGTGTCAAGTCGTTGCCTTAGTAATGCAATAGTTAAGATATCGAACCTGATGTAAAAAGCACCCACGTTACGAAAGATTAAATATTACTTTTAATTTTAATATTACCTAGTTTACTTAACTCAAATAGCATGTTGCCCAGCTGCAGAGAAACTGGTGGCTAGGCAAAAACAAACAACGAACCCTGAGCAGTGACTACCATCTAGGCTTTCTACAGCACGTTCAGTGTGTTCAGCTTAGAGTTCTGGATCAAGAACAGTTCACCAGTCCATGCCTAACAGAGTTCAAGTGGAAATATAACTGAAACTGCTCCTTACAATTCATTGAACAGTTTGGCCCAAAAAGTAGATTAATCGGCTCCATTCAAATGGATTGATTTGATGGTTTCTTGGGTGTCAGAGATTTGGGTTAAATGTCTTCATTCGTGTCAGGAAGATGCACAGTTTTTTATGGAATAGATTGACAGGAGGGAGATTAAATGGCACATTTTTCATTTTTCATTGAACTAGGTATGTAATCAACATTAATATTTATAAAGGTATCTCAGTAATATACCAGCAAATACACAGGCATTTTTTTTTCTAAAATGGTGTTACTAACTATGAGAATTTACCAAGCAGGTTAGTTGAACAGGTTACTAACAGGTTAGTTATCCGGGGTGATCATGAATTAAAACAGGTAGGCCTCAGATGGGTGTGTAGTTCTGTCAAATCTTTTCTAAGTGTCAATAAAGAAGTCATTGAAGTCAATAAGCGCTGTTTATTTTAAATATTATTAATAAATATAATAAAACTATTAAACATTTAAGGTAGCATCATACATTTTATGGGTTCTAGGATGTGAAGTGTCCTCTTAGATATGTGAAAAGAAACACAGTTACAAATACGGAAATCTGGAACTGCAATAAATTATTTGAAATTGCAAATAAAGCATAGCACATGATTGAGTCAAAAACTGCTCTACTGCTGTTGAAATATCTCACCTTTATTATACTGAGACCGGTGATCACAAGACCGCTGCTCAGAGAAGACAGCTGACACAAGCTTTTTTCCTAAATATGAAAAATAATTCTTCATATAAAATCAAGTTCCACTAATGTTGTGAATTGTAGAACAAGGACACATTCATTTCTTGATATTTGCATTTTTAACAATAGAAATAATTTTTCTATACATCTCTATTTGAGGCATCAGTAATAAAACCAATTCAAAGGCAGCATTTCTTCTGTTACAGTACTCGGTGTTTTTAACACAGCAAATAATTAATTACTGCAAAATAACGAGCTCATTCAGTTTAAACCTTTTAGTCTGGTTACGCAATGACTATGATTGTATTAAAATGATGAAAATACATTTGTAAACTGAAAAATGACTTTAACCTAAAAAGTGGCCAAAGCCTCACAGTGTTATAAAATTATAGAGGAAATTTTGCAAAAGATTACTGTTAACAATTAATACTATAAGTGGCACATAAAGATCATATTGACGACTTCTTGCATGTTCTTGAATTGTTTCTCGGAATTTACATGCTTTCATTTTTAACTAGTAAAACATTTTTCAATTTGAGAAATGAAATAAAAAAAAAAAGTCTCTAAAAGTTTTTACCTTTACCCAAATGTGCCACAAGTTGTGTATTTCTATAGTTTTTGTTCTAATAGCAGAATAGCAAAGATCGTTGCTCCCTGTTAGCTGACACTGGTGCTGACAAGGAGCAAATGTTAGTCAGTTCAAATTAGCAGCACACAGAAAGATACATCCACACACTATTTTTTTTTTTTTTTACTTACCTTATTATTATTGTGTAGAAGTAATCAATCATTCTTTGTCCAGAGGTGAAATGTAAACAGTCTTTCTACTTAGTTTAAGCAAATTCAATGCAGCTTCAAAACTTTGCTTGCTGTGCATGCTCACCGTCCTTATTTCTTCTTCTGTTGTTTTGTTCCTGTTGCACATTAGCGCACTGCTGCCTCTCACTGGTGAATTAATGTCATCGGTTTTGTTGTAGCTACTTGAATATTTTAAGAAAGAATTACTCATTGCAGCATGTTGTTCTATTCGCCTTAAAATTAGCAAATTGTGTAACTTAATAAAACCTAGTAAGTATAACAACTAAGTAAAGATAACTTATTATATTTAAGGAAGCTAAACAATTGTAGTGTGTGTATTTGTACTGTAGGTTTTGTCATCTGAGGCCAAAGTTTGATAATGATAGATGTAAGGGTTTTTGACTGGAGAATTTGATTTTGACGTGGAAGTTTGCACAAGTTTGTGGCCTAATGGTTAGAGACTTGGACTACTTACAAGAAGGTATCAGGTTCAAGTCTCTGTGCTGGCAGGAGTTGTAGGTGGGAGTGAGTGAATGAACAGCACTCTCTTCCACCCTCAATACCCATGGACTGAACTCAATACCCTGGCACTGAAGCCCCAGTTGCTCCCCAGCGCTGGATCTGTAGCTGCCCACTGCTCCGGGTGTGTGTTCACTTCTCACTGCTGTGTGTGTGCACTTGGATGGGTTAAATGCAGAGCAGCAGTTCCGAGGATGGGTTACTTGGTAAATGTCAGGACTTTCACTTTCAAAAAGGCCTAATCCATATAATTTGGCTCTCTCTAGTGGACAAAATGTATATCACAGCTTTTAGTCTCAGGTTATGTCATCACATAGGGTCTAGGCTTTGATAATAAAATAAACTGCATGACATAGTTTTTTTTTTGCGCTCATTATGAATCACTTTTCAAGCAATATCACCTGAAAATCAATTTTAAATCATGTAAGTCTAATCAGTGACTAACATGGAGTGTCCAAATATATTCACAGTTACATCTTAAATAAAATAATACAATAGTAATATAGGCTAATTTTAATCTGAGCACATATGAACTTACACGTCTCTAAAGAAAAAAACGATCACTTTACATTAGACCTTATTTCTGAAAACTAGATAATTGTATGATCAGCAGATGTCTATTATTTTACAGTTCAGTTCATGTCATAAAGCGGCTTATTACAAGAGCAGTTTCTTGTAGGCTACTCTACATGTTCAAATTAATAGCCTATATATTGATAATTAATTAATACGTTTATATATGCCTATTTGAAATTTTTTTAAACTGTTTTGACACATTTTCATTTTCAAGTATTATGTCTATTAAAATAAGTCGGTACTATATAGTAGCCTACTTTTGTGTTGATGTTTACTGAAGCCTTATGATCACAGGCAGTCTGTCTTAGCGAGTCAGTTCAGGTGGTCAGTTCCGGACATATATGCAAAAAACTACGTACCAACAATAAACGTCTTTTTTACGCTTTTTATGCTTAATTTAGTGAGATAATTTGGTAACTGCATATGAATCAATTATATTTTCCTCTTCAATATTTGCAGCACGAAATAAACATTACTATTTGAATGAATGTTGAAAAAAAACTGGGCTGAGTTTCCCAAAAGCTTCGTAAGCCTAAGAAGTTCATAAAAACGATCATACTACTGATCTTAATATCACGGTCTGTTTCCCAAAAGCATCGTAACTTAAGTAGCACTTGAAAATCATCGATCTATGGGTGCTCTGGAGTAATGGTTAAGCCCTAAGTGTATTTAAGAAAACAGATTTATGCGGTCACCTGCAGGACAATCAGCAGATTACACCTTTAACTTGATTCAAGCGAAATGTGATTATATTTACATTTACATTATTCATTTAGCAGACGCTTTTATCCAAAGCGACTTACAAACGAGGACAGTGGAAGCAATCAAAAACAACAAAAGAGCAATGATAAGTGCTATAACTCAGTTAGGTTAACAAAGTATAGCTACGTAGCATAGGTTTTTAAATGATATAATAAATAAAAAGAAGTGTTAGAGGTAGTGTTAGAGGTCTTTATATCTTTATACATACATACATACATATAATTGCATAATACATGAAAAGATAAGATGGAAGAGATGGATTTTAAGACGATTCTTGAAGATGGCTAAGGACTCAGCTGCTGGGATTGAGTTGAGCAGGTCATTCCACCAGGAGGGAACATTTAATTTAAAAGTCCAATAAAGTGACTTTGTGCTTCTTTGGGATGGCACAATCAAGCGATGTTCACTTGTAGAACTCAAGCTTCTAGAGGGCACATAAGTCTGAAGTAACAGATTTAGGTAAATGGGTGCAGAGCCAGTGGTAGTTTTGTAGGCAAACATCAATGCCTTGAATTTTATGTGAGCAGCTATTGGAAGCCAGTGCAAACTGATAAACAGAGGTGTGACGTGTATTCTTTTCGGCTCATTAAAAATTATAATTATAAGGATTTGATTATGCTTTACTGTACACTTTATGACTCGTTTTCTTAATTTTTTTATACATTTAGAAATTAATTAATTAAAAGGGGGAGGAAAAAATAGAAGCACATCTAAATTAAATGACTGAAAATAGTAATAAAAAAACGAATAAAATAAATAATGTGGGAAATGCTTCAAAGACTCGGGGGGGGGGGGGGGGGGGGGGAGGACTTCATAAAACCAATAACGTCTCTCTCTCTCTCTCTCTCTCTCTCTCTCTATACTGTATATAAAGTACATTATATATGATTATGTAAAGTATAATACACTATAATATAATATAATAGTGTACTGTATTATAATTAATTATAATTATTATATCCAAGTTGTCTGTCTGGAACGCAGCATTAGGTTAACATCAATAAGCAATCGTGCACTACTGTTACGAGCCATTCTAAGGTGAGATTTCAGCACTTGACAAACGGATAGCAACTCCTAAGTAACACTTAAAGCACGGCTACGTGAGATTGCTTTACGTGCATATTTGGGAAATGCACGTGAAACAATAACGAACGATCGTAAAATTACTCGTAGAAAACGCTCTTAAGCGATAAGATCAATCGTTAACGGGAAACCCGGCCCAGAACAGTTTAATACAAACGAATGTCTCGTGAATCGATCAGAGTTAGTTAAAAAAAGTTAAAAGAATGATGGATGCCACAGACTTTTTTTTACTTCACAATATAACATAATTTTATTATCGTAAGCTTGACTTTATTCTTAAATTATGACGTTAATCTTATTTATTCAGTTATATTTGAACGTGGGCAAAAAATGCTGCCTTAGGCTGCTGAATGAAAACACAATTTTGGCACAGCGAAAAAAAAACGAGAAATGTAAAACCAGTGGCGATATATTTGTATTATTTATTAATAAAATAATGTCTTCAGAGTCAATGTTGCAAAAATGAATTTGACGAACCTGACTTGCCATCTCCTCATTGTACATGCCTTTATAGAGAAATGCATCTTTAGAATTACATGATGAAAGAGATTTTGTTTTCGATTTGAATTATTACGTTTTAAAATAGTAATTTAAAACGCAAAAAGCATTCTATAGATATATTTATCATGTCGGTGAAGCGCTCCTGCTAAAGACCAAGAAGAAATCGCATCCTGTTTGTTTTCCTTATTTTACAAAAGCATAAGGTTTTGTTGATATTGTGAGTGCACACATATACAAGTAGACACTTCGGAGTTCCAGATGATGCATACTCTTATCTTTATGAGCAAAAATGACGGCGCATTTTTAATTTTGTACTGTCATTAAAACAAAAAAGCAAGCTGGCTCCTCCATGTCCTGCAAAGCGCTCACTCTCCGCACAAACGATTGGATATGCGCCTGTGCTCATTTTCCTAAGTTAAATGTTTAAATTAATAGGCCTACTGTGAAATGCATGAAGTGTAGGCCTATTATGTCTGTTTTTTTTAGGCAAGTCTTGTTGGTTTGAGAAGGCTAAATTGATCAAACATCTAATGCTCAACTTACTGTCTGAACGAGCTGCAGCTTGCTCGTTCCTTTAAAAATCAAAAACTCGAATTTACCAAACGCAAAATTTTCCAAACATATTTCAAAATTAACTTAATAAAGAAACAAATAGAAATGACAACTTTTCTATTAAAAATCAAAAGTGAACTATTTTAATAGCTGTGTAATAAGGAAGAGAGAGAGAAAAAAAGTCACGGTATCCAGTCGACTCCGGCAAAGAATTCACACAAGCTGTTGGATAAAGGCCGGGCCCATTCATGGCTCTATTCGTTCCCTTGTTTTAATTAGAAGTTCTCCCCCAGCTATGTCCCAAAACTGCCAGGGCTCATATGCACCTGCATATCCTGGACCCAGACTATTCCACTGAGGAGACAGATGTGTACTTTAGGTGCTGTTATCATGATTATTACCTTAAAGCCTTACTTAGAGCAAAATAGGACAACGCCAAATTATTATTAATGTACTTATTCACACGTACGTCACCCATGCGTACGTTATCCAGACGCTTATCCACACGTAGGGGAGACCGGGGATGGTTGTAACACGGGGAGAGTTGTAACACTACCAATTCCATGAATCAGGGACAAGATAGGAGTCATGTGACAATTTCAGTTTCATCAGGCTTCCTTTACAATCCCACATGGAGGTTTTCCAGTCTGTGTTGCTATCTCTCCTGAAGCTACAGCAGAAAATCTAATTCTGAGGTTAGAAAGTAAAAAAAAAAAAAAGATAATATTTTGTTTAGTACTTCTACCGTTGTAGATAATATTGTATGAGTTATATCAGATCAAACTGTAGTTTCTCTAGTAAAGAATGGTGTATCAACCTTCTGCCAATTTCAAAGCACCATGCTAATACAGCTCGCTAAACAGTGGGTGACAGTGAAGGGGTAGGTTGTAACACATGTTTTGAAAGTGTTACAACCATCCCCTTACATACAACCAAGAACATTTTTTGTGATTTTAACAATACTACAGAATGCCTACAACTTGGTTGGGAAAAACAGATATTGGAGTCGATGCTAGTCTTTTAAAAAGAGCAGCAGAGAAAGTTAGGAAAGGAAAGTCTGTCAGGGCAGTGGCAAAATCCCACGGAATCTGCCATGTAACATTGAACAGATATTGGCAGAAATATAAAGAACTGAAAGACGAGGGATTGAGGGACCTTTCCTCGTGTAGGATACTACAGTCCTCACCAGGTCTTCACCAGGGAGCAGGAGGAGTCTTTGTCATAAACCAGAGAAGAAAATGGCAGGGCCTGATTGGTTTGGCTCGTTTATGAAGCGGAACCCCAGAGTTTCATTTTTTATTTATTTTTTTGTTCTTGTCACCATTGTGACTGGTAAAGAATGCATTTCATTTGTTCATTCTCTGGAGTGGGGATAAACATACGTCTGTTAATATGCTCACACACACACACACACACACACGAATGTGCACGTACAGACATACACATGCACAAAAACACACAATATGCTCATACACTCCCCATATTCACACATATTTATTGTTGCAGCCATTCATTTAAAATAAAACAGTTTTTGTGGCATATCACTTGGAGTACCCTTAGTTTTTGTATATTTTGTCTACCTGTTACAACTTACCCCAGTATGTGTTACAACCTACCCCAGTAGTGGGGTAGGTTGTAACAAAGGACCACCTTGTATTTGTCATCATCTCACAAAGTCTGTGATATAGTTGAATAAATTTAAATTGTTGCCATTTGTAGTATAAACATGTGGGTACTTTGCCTAGAAGTTTTAGACATGTAGCCAAAAGAAAAAGGTAATTTTAGGCGCTGAAGAAAAAAGTGTTACAACCATCCCCGGTCTCCCCTACGTTATCCAGACGCTTACCCAGACGCTTATCTACGCGTACGTTATCCAGACGCTTATCCACACGTACGTTATCCAGACGCTTATCCACACGTACGTTATCCAGACGCAAAGTAAAAAAAATCATTTTTTTGCTACGCCGCCGCCACGCCGCCGCCACGCCGCCGCGCAGTTTGAGCGCAGCTCCAACACGTGACCGTGACGTCTGACGTCTCATATCTTACGTCTGACGCCTGAATACTATGGGATTTTGGCCAGACGGCTGGCGAGCGTATACACGTTAGTTCTCCTCTCAGTTTGCTTAGTGAGTAGCAGATTTTGCACAAGATACACCTCATAGATGCGAGCGTTAACCGAGCGTTCCTAAACAGGCTGCGTGAGCGCGGAGAGTGTGAACGCGGGATTCGCGCCGCGTGGGGAAGAGAGGAGCGAGTATGAGAAGCGTTCAGAGACACAGGCTGTGTGTGCGATCTTCTGAACCGGAAATAGCGAACATAGGAATAACGGATGCTCTTGATATGCAATGTGACGCAGCTCTTGCAAATTATCTTTTTTGTTTGTTGTCGGTCTTTTCTAAACTTAATTTACATAACTTTTTTCTTTTGTTTTAATTTGCCTAACTATTGACCTGACCCTGTAGACGCCATAATCCCACTCGGTCTCTCTCGGTCTGTTTTTTTTATGGTGGGCATTTACACAGTTGGTTAGAGCAGAGCTGATTGAGGAAAACGGAGGTGCGCTCACTCTATTGGTCAGTAAAACTGTCACTCAAGGCTGCAGTCAATTTGAACAGAGTAATATCGCGTCCACATCGCAGGCTAATAGCAACGTCTGAAATCGCAATTTCGATTCGATTTCGACAGCCCTATTGAGAGAGAGAGAGAGAGAGAGAGAGAGAGTGTGTGTGTGTGTTTTCACCCTGAGGGTTTCATTCTCACTCAACAGGTTCCAGCGACTCTGATCTTGTGTTTCTGCGTAACTTTGTGTGTGTGTTTGCTCTACTGCTGTTGTTGTTTATGCAAACACACATTAAGACTGGTGATCCTGATCTATTTGAGGAACAAAACATCAGTTCATCACACACACAATAGTGACCACATCTGAAGTCTCTCCCTGTTTGCTCGTGTATCTGAGAGACACAGACCACATGAAACCCTGATGTCTGATTCTCTGAGGAAGGAGTGTATGGTTTGTTTGTGACTCATGCTATTTAATATGTAATTGTGTGTAACAGTGCGCTGTGATCTCAGGTAAAACACATTATGTTAGGACAAACAGAACTAAAAACAGCATTCAATAGTTCAGCCCTTTTTGTATTGTAGATGTGTGCCTCTATTATTCCCACAGTGCACCTGTCCTGTTACCACGGGAACAATGATTGTGATTTTGAAAGATGGTCCTCACGGTTACAGAAGACATCAAAGATTTTTCAAAACAATGCAGTAAAATAACTTAAAGTAATCATACTCTGATTTGTGACAAATCATTCAGTGTCAATCCAGTGGATTCAGCTTCATTACATTTGGAATTCAGTTCTAATTCTGTGGAGGAATGTGCAGAAAGTTTCTATACGTTCATGTTCCTTTAAAAGTGCTCTAGAGGTCAGATTTCGCTCACAAAGCTCAGATCCTGAGTCAAGACATTTAGATTTCCATGAACATCTGTATAAGACAAAATGTGTCGTGGATCATGACAAAGACACAAGCTGCTGTGATGAAACGAAGTAAAATAACAATAAAAACGAGTGGTTTTCAATCCTAATGCAAGGATGTGTTCACTCTAAAATGAAAATGGTGGACCGGTGGGGGGGGGGGGGGGGGTAAATAAAAAAATAAACCACACACACACACACACACACACACACAACAACAACCCAAAAAATAAATAAATAAACAAAAGAAAAACAGCTGTTCAAGTTTTGGACCATTTGAGAATGTCTAACACTCCAGCTAAGTTCATCCACTGTTTAAGACTGCAGCACAGACGATCATTCGGTGATCAAACACTGGAGTAGTTTTTAAGAATGATCGCACACGCGCACAGTTCTCAAATTCTCATGAGGAACAATGTCACTCATCTGTGTTATTTTTTAAATGGAAAAATGACTTCTGACACAGAGGAAGCTTCTGTTCCAATCTGATCAACAAACTACTTCACACTCTTATTAGAGTCTCTCTTCACCTCATCATTCATCACTGACTGTAAGAGCACCAGAGAAACACATACCTGCATCTCTTGCTGCACACGGAGCCTCTCGTGGCCCAACTCCTCCTGATAAAACTACACAGAGAAAGATTCATTACAGCTACACAATAACAATAAACCACTTCAATACATCTGTGGGTCCAAATTAGATTTCATAGTGTTTTTCCATTTAAGATCATTTCTGATCAGCAGATACTGAGTTAAGTCTGTTGATCAGTGCAGACAGACCTGTGTGTGTGTGTGTGTGTGTGTCTCTTTGTGTGTGTGTGTGTGTGCGTGAGTAAGTGTGTGAGTAAGGGTATGTGTGTGTAGACAGACCTGCGCGTCTCTCTCTCTCTGCAGCAGAGACACAGACAGCTGCTCCAGCTGCTCCTCCATGTGTCTCACTCTCTGTCTCAGGTCTGTCCTCTCCTCTGTCAGCTCTCTGATCACTTGCTCCTTAAGGCACAGCGCCACGCTCAGCTGCTCAATCCTGCTCAACACACACACACACACACACACACACACACAACACAACACAATCAACACCACCCATGTGAGACAGAGAGAGAGAGAGTGTGTGTGTGTGTGCTTTTGTTTTTGTGTCATATCAGGACACAACTCTGTATAATGACATGGGTATGACACAGGTATTACAAGGAGAGGGTGACTTATGAGGACATAACCCATGTCCCCATTTTTCAAAACACTTATAAATCATACAGAATGAGTTTTTTTGAGAAAGTAAAAATGCACAAAGTTTCCTGTGAGGGTTAGGGTTAGGTGTAGGGTTGGTGAAGGGACATAGAATATACAGTTTCTACAGTATAAAAACCATTACACCTATGGGATGAACACACTTTACACAGAAACAAACATGTGTGTGTGTGTGTGTGAGAGAGAGAGAGAGAGAGAGAGAGAGAGGGAGAGAGAGGGGAGGAGAGGTTCAGAAGATCAACTGATCATCTCACTTCTTTCTGTCTGCATCTTCATCAGGCCATGTGCTCGTGTCACCTGATGTCTCCTTGAGGACCGTTTCCATGGTGACAGAGGGATCTTGCAAGTGAGATTCAGTCGTGTTGACTCTCAGCTCTGCCTTGTCCAGCGCTAACTGAGCCTCCTACCACACAGAGAGTTCATCACCATCATCACCACACTCATGCACTCTATATGTGTGGTGTGTGTGTGTGTGTGTGTGTGTGTTGTACCTCCTGCAGTATCTGTATCTTGGTCTCCAGCACCTGCTGCATGTGATCGATCTCTTGTTGTCTCTCTTCACACCGGCGCTGCAGTTCTGCTTCATTGTGATTGGTCAGACTCTCTGCTGCTGTCCTGTCAAATATTAAGTCAAAAGTTTTTGCAGTTCTAGCTGGATTTCACGTGAGTCTGTCTGCTGAGAAACATCTAGCAGTACATCTGCACACACACTCACTCACTCACTCACACTCTTTCACACACACACACAAACACTAAAAACTCTGCTTGTAATAACCTAGAACACTGTCTAAGACTTGATAGCTGCTCTGTCAATTCTTCGTCATCAGTTAGGAACCTAGGTGTGCTACTTGATCGCAATCTTTCCTTAGAAAGCCACGTTTCTAGCATTTGTAAAACTGCAATTGATCCATCTCAAAAATATATCTAAATTACGGCCTATGCTCTCAATGTCAAATGCAGAACATTATTCGGGAGGCAGACACACTCTTGCAGTTTAAATCTAGATTAAAGACCCATCTCTTTAACCTGGCATACACATAACATACTAATATGCTTTTAATATCCAAATCCGTTAAAGGATTTTTAGGCTGCATTAATTAGGTAAACCGGAACCGGAAACACTTCACATAACACCGTACTTTCTACATCATTAGAAGAATGGCATCTACACTAATATTTGTCTGTTTCTCTCTTGTTCCGAGGTCACCGTAGCCACCAGATCCAGTCTGTGTCCAGATCAGAGGGTCACTGCAGTCGCCCGGATCCAGTACGTATCCAGACCAGATGGTGGATCAGCACCTAGAAAGGACCTCTACATCCCTGAAAGACAGCGGAGACCAGGACAACTAGAGCCCCAGATACAGATCCCCTGTAAAGACCTTGTCTCAGAGGAGCACCAGGACAAGACCACAGGAAACAGATGATTCTTCTGCACAATCTGACTTTGCTGCAGTCTGGAATTGAACTACTGGTTTCGTCTGGTCAGAGGAGAACTGACCCCAACTGAGCCTGGTTTCTCCCAAGGTTTTTTTCTCCATTCTGTCACCGATGGAGTTTCGGTTCCTTGCCGCTGTCGCCTCTGGCTTGCTTAGTTGGGGTCACTTCATCTACAGCGATATCATTGACTTGATTTCACAGACACTAACTGAGCTGGATGATGACATCACTGAATTCAATTATGAACTGCCTTTAACAGAAAATTTAGTGTTTACTATTGTCCTTTTGCATTATTGACACTATTTTCCTTTTTACTGTAAAGTGCTTTGACAAGTTGTATTGTTAAAAACACTATATAAATAAAGGTGACTTGATTTGGCTTGACAAACACACTCACACTCTCTCACACATACACTCACACCTCTCTTTCTCTCTCTCTCTCTCTCTCACACACACACACACACACACACACACACATTCATGTTTGTGCTGTGGCTTAGAATAGTTAATGTCTCTGTGTCCGTAAGCATTTTCATCTGCAGGCTACTTTTAAACTGGAATGAGGATCGGATCATATAACCAACTTTTAAACCAGTCACACCCATCTCTCTCTCTCTCTCTCTCTCTCTCTCTCTCCAGCGCTCTAACTCATCAGCACAGAGACAGGAGGAGGATATATGAGGGCAGATAAGAGACAAACAGATGTACGTACAGCGCTTTATCCAGCAGTTGCTGTTTTTCCTGAAGCTCCTGTTTCAGACTCTCCACCTCCACCTTCAGCTCGATGTTCTGGAACAAACCAAACATCTATAAATGTGTCTGTTTACATGAGAGCAGAAGATGACCGTTCTTCATGTCAGTTTGTTACAATTGCATCAACCACACAGTTCTTGCTGTTACAATTTACAGAGTAATTTTATTCTGTATACATATTTTGTATGTCTTCCCAACCACTAGGTGGCAGTAGTGGTTTTCGTTTGAAACCAATTGTGGAAACTTATTTTCTGTTTTCAAAGTATATATTATATACATACCAAGGGAGTGGGTGCACTCTTTTTATTTTTGAAATTCTGTGCTAGGGGACAGTATGGATTTTGATCTTATATCATTTACACTTAGCCCTACAACAGAAGAATTTAATCATTGTAGAAAGAAAGATTTATTGTTGATAGCTGATTTCTTTAACATTGGAAATACCTAGAGAAGCGATTAAGCAGGTTATCAAAGATGAACTGTTTGAGAAGCTAGTTAGTGAGGGTATTTTGCCAAATACAAATTATGACAGCTTCTTTGACTCTAAAAGTGTTGCATCTTGTGATGATCTAAAGATGGCACTTAAACTAAAGGAATTAGATCTATCAATAAGGAAACAAGAGTGTGAGGCTCAAAGAATCCGGCTTCGGGCTTTTGAGGTAAAAGCTGATCGTGATATTAGCGGCAGCTAGATTTACAGGCTCAGCAAATGCAGAGTAAGTCTGTTCCAGTTGCCACAACCTAGAGCTCCCTCTGGCACTTCTCCTGTGCAAAGTCCTAATCGTTCAATGTTAGATTCACAGTCATGCTTTGATGTTAGTAAAAACATTGCGTTAGTGCTAAAATTTCGTGAGAGATAAGTTGACGCTTACTTCACCGCATTTGAATGAGTGGCATGCTAATTTTGAAGTGGCCAAAGGAGACGTGGGCCTTGTTACTGCAATGCAGTTTAGTAGGGAAGGCCCAGGAGGTTTCTTCAGCCTTTGCCAATAAAGCAGTTCTTTAGACTATGACATTGTTAAATCTGCAGTACTTCGAACCTATGAGCTTGTGCTTGAGGCCTATCGCCAGAAGTTTCGAAATTTGTCAAAAGCAGTCAATCAGACATTTGTAGAATTTGCTAGAGAAAAGAAGAAATTACTTTGAAAATGGGTGTTTATCTAGCAAAGTTAATAGTTTTGAACAGCTGCAAGAATTGCTTTTGTTGGAAGATATCAAGAGAAAAATCCCAGAGAAAATTGTTGTTCCCCTGCAGGTCTCTCCACTAATTTCACTTGTTTCCACACTCCTCGTACCACTGGGAGGGGTGGAGGTACGGGTCTCCTTATATCCAAAGAATAGAAATTTGATCTTCAGCCATCACCTACAGGTACTGGTTCGTTTGAAATCACATGCCATTACTGTAACCCAGCCTGTTAAAATCCACTTTGTGGTCATTTATCGTCCCCCAGGTCAACTGGGAAACTTCTTGGAGGAGTTGGATGTGCTGCTATCAAACTTCCTGAAGATGGTACTCCTCTGGTACTGGCTTGGTGACTTCAACATCCACTTAGATAAACCCCAGGCTGCTGACTTCAAAACTCTGCTCAACTCATTTGATCTCAAGCTATTGTCTACTATAGCGACTCACAAATCGGGCAACCAACTTGACCTCATCTACACGCGTGGTTGCTCTGTGGACACCTCTTCAGTTGCTCCCACTGCACACCTCTGATCACTTCCTCATTACTGCTAACCTAGCACTTACTCCTGAAGTGGCACACACTCCAACGCAGGTCACCTTTCGACGGAACCTAGGCTCACTCTCTCCATCTCTCCTATCTGTTGTGGTTTCATCCTCTCTTCCACCATTCTCTCAGTTTTCTGCTCTGGACCACGAACAGTGCTACGGACACTCTTTGCTCCACTTTAACATCTTGCTTGGACAACTTTTGCCGACTGTTGTCTAGACCAGCACGCACTGCCCTTCTGCCCCCTGGCTGTCTGAGGCTCTCCGTGAACATCGCTCTAAACTCAGGGCTGCAGAGAGGAAATGGCTGAAATCAAAAACCTCTACGGACCTCAGTGTATATCAATCTCTCCTCTCTTCCTTCTCTGAAAATGTCTTCACAGCTAAAACATCCTACTACCACAACAAAATTAACAGCTGCTGTGACGCTCGGACACTATTCAAGACTTTCTCTCTCTTCTTAATCCGCCGCCTCCACCTCCTCCATCGACTCTTACAGCGGACGACTTTGCAGCTTTCTTCACAAATAAGACGAGATCCATCAGTGACCAATTCTCCACACCGCAGACTGAGGAAAACTTCACAATGACTGATGCACACTCTTTATCCTCCTTCTCCCACTCTCAGAGATGGACGTCTCCAAACTTATCCTGTCCAGTCATCCTACTACTTGTCCACTTGATCCTATCCCCACTCACCTCCTTCAAGCGATCTCTTCTTCAGTCATACCTTCACTTACTCACATTATCAACTCCTCTCTTCACTCTGGAACATTTCCCTTAGCATTCAAGCAGGCTCGGGTAAGCCCACTGCTCAAGAAACCATCTCTAAATCCAGCGCTTCTTGAAAACTACAGACCGGTATCCCTTCTTCAATTCATTGCAAAGACACTTGAGTGAGCTGTGTTCAACCAGCTTTCTATGTTCCTTGGACAGAACAACCTCCTGGACAGCAAACCAATCTGGCTTCAAAAGTGGCCACTCAACTCGGAGACTGCTCTGCTCTCGGTTACTGAAGCCCTGCGACTAGCAAGA
>NC_039244.1:1049201-1074201 GCF_003368295.1 Carassius auratus
TGGGACGCAGACGAGTCCAGCTCAGACGGGATCAGTCCTGCGCTTCTGGTCTCTCTGATGGCCCCGAAGAGATGTGCCCTGAACTTCCCTGGATCACACTTTCTGGCCGGACGCTTCCTGCCCTTTGACCTTCAGAGGAAGTACGATCTGAACCTGCCCAAGTTCTCCGGGACGGAGTCTGTGGTCCAGCTGTGATCCACTGTGTGCAGACATCTTCACTTAAGGGTTTAACGTTTGATTTTATTCAATGTAAAGGTTTGATCAGTGTTAAAGATTTAGCAAATTTTCATTTTATCGATTTCAAAAATCCAATATTTGGTGATAACATAGAATAAAAAGGGATTTATAGGCTACTTTATTTTTTAGGCCAGTGATTTTTGACTGGTGTTATTTCATTACATTTTTGTATGAAATAAAAGCATTTCAAAACAAACCTCTTGATTAAACACTAAAGCACACCAGTGTCATTTTTCATATTTTATTAAGGTCAAAATAATCCACAAACATGAGAAAAACTTAATTTAGTTAACCACATTAACTTACATGAAATACTTCTAAGGCATTAAACTAATCAACGTTTACCTCAAACATGTACAAATGTATTTTTAACATCAAAACTAGTTAACAACTCAAAGAACAGGTGGATTTTTATTAACAAAGATACAGACTGTTACAAATTTATCGCTCTTGTATTGCACTGAGTAACATGATTTTCAGAAGGTTACAGTAAAGTGTTACTGAGTCTCAATTCCAGAGCAGAAGACAGGCCAGTATTTGGAGAGAATACTGCATCATCAGATTTACAACTGATTTCCAGAAGGCTGGTCGTTGTTAAGGAAAGAATAACCAAAGCTGGTAAAGGGCTTTCAACAGCTGCTGTTCAAGAACCTCCTCGAGCTTTCATCATCTGCTCGCCGTTCCATCATCTATAAAACCAGATCAGTGGAACTCAATCAAACCTACAGTCAGTCAGTAATGAGATCATCAGACGTTCCATCAACGAAACACCAACCTCACGCTTCGGCCTCAGAGGAACAGACATGATCCATCAGTCCTCGAGCTTCTTCAAACCCCAGACGCTCTCCGATGAGAACTCAACCTGAACAAACCAGAGAACCAACATTAAACACACGAACACGAACACAGAACTAATCACAGTGTCTTTGCTCAAAAACAACTCACTCTGGGACCTAATCTGGCGTTTCTCAAATTGAGCTACATTGGTGGAAGTGAAGGTGTTGGTGATCAGAGCCTAAATGTGAAGTCTTTCTAGAATGGTTGGCAGTGCATGGGGAGAAATGAGTGGGAATTTAACTCTTTGAGTGCCTGACGTCCGTCTGAGGAGATTGATCTGAGTTTAAGAAGTGAACAGGAAGTTACCTCGCGCACACAGCTAACGCACAGAGCAGCCAGAGTCAGGAGTCACTTCAGGAGATGCAACGCTTGAGGAAACTCATCCGGAGCGCTTGGGTTCAATCAAGCAATGTTTGGGTGAAACACACTCATAACTCACTCTAACTAGCACGAGTGAAGATCATTCTCTTTACACTGAAGCTATGGTCTTCATATCATCTGAACATGGACACACCAGGAGAAAACTTTAGTAACAAACCCAATTAGTCTTCAAAGCCAAACAAACTCTTCGGTTCCTGGTGGAGCTGAGGCAGAATTCTGCGGTTCTTCTAGTTGAGCTTGTTAATTGAATGTGCATTTTTTATAGCGATTAAACATTTTAAACCAAGCTAATGTTTCGAGACCACTTAGGATGCTCTTACTACAGTTGAAGATATGGTTCACTCAATTATTTACTCGTCATATCACTAATGATGCAGAATCATGAGAGATGAGTTATTCAGAACCGCTGAGACCAAACCGTTTCGGTTCACACTGAACGGGTCCCAAATTAATGGAAGTCAACACAAACCAAAAAGACTTGGTCTCCAACAGTTTAATCAGGTTTGGCACTACACGAGTAAAGCCTGAGAAACTAATGTGAGAGAAACTATACTTTTAAAAACAACCCTTAAAATAAACCCTTTAATTACAATTTAATTTTAAAACCGCTTAGATGCAGCTGAAAGCACAACTATAACAAAACTAAAAAGGTAATTTATAGTGAGTAGATTAAATTTGATAACCAAGTCATTTTGTAATAAGTAATTTCTTTCCCATCTTGTAAGTTTTTGAAGGCACAACAGAATTCAAAGCGTTTGAACAAATGGTTTCGTTTAATAGGCTCCATGAAGCCACAATTGAAAGGCAAAAAATAAAAATAATAAAAACAAAATAGAGTCTCAAAATTTTGATACAAGGAAACAAGAGCACAAGGATTTCTTTCCCAGTTCTGGAGTGTACTGTTTAACAAGTTCTGGTTCTCTCAAGTGAATGATTGGTAGGATAGAAAGATATTGGTCAAGAGTCCATCATTAAAATTGCAGGATGTGAGGAGCAGCGACAGACAGAGACACGTCAGCCGTCCTCTGCTCCGCTCAGTCTGAAATAAAGTGACCTTTTTGGACACATCATTGGCTTACAGCGAACAGAAGGAGCAGTGCTTAAGACAGCGGCTGCGCATCAGTAAACAAACACAGAGCAAAACGCTCTCTAGACTCCCACAGAAGCACTAACATGAGAGCAGCTCGCTCGTGATTAAAGGAATCAAATGAGGCAAAAGAGAGACCCATCAGCACATCAACATTCATTCATTCACGGCCGGCGATCAGAGAGCGGCCTTCCTCTCAGAGTACAAGAACTGAACAGAAACATGGAGAACAGCTACAACAAAATCCAAGAACAGATCCATGAGTCTTTAGAAACGCTCTGCCGCTGACGCGTCGGGTCTTGGGTTCTAGTCTTGTACAGCTGAGGAGGAAGTATCACACATGAAGACACTCAAGCATCTCAACAGGTTTAACACAATCCCTCCACTAACACCCCCCCCCAACATCAGAACAGGGTCGCCCGGGCAGAGAGATCCTGCGGTTCACATCACGACTCTATAGACTTGATTCTGATTCATTTCTCTCTAATACGGGGAGTTCGGTCAAATTACTGAGCCGGAAACTTACTCCGAATTAGAACTGGGCCACTTGAAAGCATTAGTGGTTCATCTTAAAGCATTAAGTGACTCGCCCCACAGTAACTCTAGAAAAGCCTGTTTGACTCGTCCACACGAACGAACACAGACGACATGCTCATACAGGGATCTCAGAACAGATACGTACCATAACTATCATAGCTGTCTCTGTAAGAGCTGCCACGGTCGCTGTTCCCAGAATTCCTGAGGACGGAAGAAAACAGTGTGAGAAACCGATCACAAGAGCAGAAGAAACGACACGGATGACGAGAACAGAACACAAACAGATGAACTGTGCCTCGTTCAGGAAGAGCAGAACATCTGAAGGGCTGCAGAAATACTGCACTGCTTTCAGGCAGATTTAAAATTATAAAACTGAATGAATTTAGTGCATTGTTGTATGGAAAAATTTATGCAAAAATGTTCTTAAATCTAAAATGCATGCATTTTAATTTTTAGATTTATGCAACAAAGAATTTTTGGGGACTTTTTTTAAAGGTGCAAGGTGTCATTAAACTGCACAAGCCAAGAAAATAAACCACGTGTTACGCATTATTCATTTTAAACACCCAGTGTCAAATAAATTCTAAATAACTCTGTATTTCCTGAGGTGGTTACTGGGTGTTGTGGCGTTTGCGTAACTACACATTAATGCCTGATATTTTTAATCGTTTCAGTCTAAAGGGGTTTTATTTCTGCAGTCGGTCATGTTCAGGAACACTCACCTGTCTCTGCTGTATCCTCCACCTCCTCCAGAGGAGTAACCTCCACCTCCTCCGCTCTTATATCCTCCACCGCTGCCATAGCTCCGGTCTCCTCCGTATCCGCGGTCTCCACCGCCGTAGCTGCCTCCACCTTCAGAGAGAGAAGAACACAGAGTCTGAGCACGAGACACACACCTGACGATCACACACACACACACACTGATGGACTGCAGCTCACGCACCTCCTCTTCCTCGGCCTCCTCTGTAGAAGCCTCCACCGCCTCCTCCTCCACCTCCTCTGTAGGATCCTCCACCGGAGCGTCCACCTCCTCCACCGCCGCCCTTCCCAGCCTCATCCACACGGATCGTCCGGCCGTCCACAGACTACACGGAGAAAACACCAAACACTTAACACCCAAACCAGCGGCTCAGTATTAAACAACAGCGTGAGATCACTTTAGTGCCGTCGTAGTTTTAGATGACTCTTGTTCGGTTTGAGAATGAAAGTGTGAAGTTAACTAGCATTTTATTAAAAGTGTACTATAACTACCATTTTACACTACACGAGTAAAAAAAAAAAAAAAAAAAAAAAAATTTATACATTATATTTTTCTTCATGTAAAGCCCTTTGAATTACCATGGTGTGTGAAGTGCTATATAAACTTGCCTTGCCTTATCTGCACCCCTGCGCACACACACGCAGATGTGTGTTTGCATGCATTTGTGTATAGCAGGGCATTAATCTCAATGATAAACATTTAAATGCACATTATAAAATGTACAACTAGACCGTCAGAAGGCTAATCGATCTACACCATAATTTACCATGGATTTACTGTAGTAACTCACTGCACCATGGTATTGACATTCACACTGGGTTTTTATTAAAGGTGTAATGGTATAATAGTATGTATTTGATTAAGCTTTAATATGCAGTTATACTGAATGTTCAGACTTGTTTCTCATACTAAGAGGACACCTATAGTTATATTTACCATGGCATTGAGGAGCTGTGGTTTTAACTGCATTCATCTTATTTAGGATTTAAATGCATGCTACTATGGGAGACATGATTAAATACTTAGTCAGAATAAATTTAACCAAATGAAACTGATGCTGCTGCAATTTCACTTCATAGAGATCTTAACCAATTGTGATAAATGAACAAAATCTCTGCATCTTTATTCAAGCTACCATTGATCCATCTGTGTGCATTCACACATTTAGGACTTAATCTAGATTAAACACTATTCAAAATTAAAACTAATGTACCAAAAAAAAAACTTCATAATTTTTAATTTAAATTTAATAGTTCAGGACTTAATATCAAAAGAGAAACTATGTTTTTAAGTATACATTATGTAATGTAGGAGACATTTACATATATCCGAGTTTGAGAATTTGGCAGAATTGAGAATTAAGCCGAAAGAATCGGTTCTTTACTACCGAATCGATTCAAGTGATCCGACTCACTAAAAACCGCCAGAAACCCAATCGCACTTTGAAACCTACATCAAAGAGTGACTCAGTAACGAACCTTTCCATTCATTCCCTCCATCGCGTCCTTCGCATCTTCTGGGTTCTCAAAGGTCACGAATCCGAATCCTCTGGATCTGTTGGTTTCTCGGTTTCGGGCCACATGCACTGAAAACACACGCATTATGAGCTGCTTATGCAAATCACAGTGAACGCACAAACCAATCAGTAGAAGCGCGGCAGAAGAGCGCGTCAGTGATTGGCTACTCACCGTTGGTGATGACGCCATATTTGGCGAAAGCGTCCTCTAGCGACTGTTCGGTGGTATCGAAACTCAGTCCACCGACAAACAGCTTTCCTTCGTCAGACATTGTGATCTAAAACACGCGGGTCACAGAACACACACGTGTTACATCACAGCTCGTTTAGAGGAGAAACAAACACTTCAGAGCTGACTTTAGGTAGAAAAACGATTAAAAAGAAATGAAAATTGAACAGAGGCATTAGCGATTATTTGTGCTGGAGTACGTTAATAGTAATACGTAACTTAAACGTTTGCCGTGTAACGTTAGTGTTTAGTTAGACTCGACATGTGGGTCACGAAGCACGCTGATCTAAACTGGGTCAAACAAAAGACTCCATACAAACACCCAAATTATCGAATAAAGCTTAAAAAAACGGCTGATCTGAGGCCGTCCGCCATCACAGGCGCATTATAACACGGAAATACACGGTCACAAACGGAAAAATTACCGATGGACTAATCCTTAATTGATTAAATCGGTTGATCTGAGGCGAGGATGATGAAGAGCTCCATCAGGCGTCGCCATTTTAAACAGCGCGCGAACCACGATGGACAAAACACGGTCTAACACGAAAACTCCATTGTTAAATCGGCTAAATGTATCATATAGTGACGCATACGTCGAATAAAACAAACTAGCGCCGGTTAATAAAACAAAAACCGCATAAAAGAAGCCAGTACCTGTGATGTCGCAGTTGCAGGTGAGATGATGCACGTCTTGAACACGATCAGAACTTCAGAGACGCAGCAGAGCGCCGAGCAGCGCTTATATACTCTGCGCAGGGGGGCGGGGCCTAACACACGCTCATTTACATATCCTGAACACCACACACAGAGAGAGAGAGAGAGAGAGAGAGAGAGAGAGAGAGAGAGAGAGAGAGAGGGAGGATGATATTCAGTTTTTCTCGATTGCTTAAACGCTATAAGCAGGCTTTTGTGCTAAAATTTCAATACCATAACGCTATTTTTCAGAAAGCACACACATTTCGCTAAACTATAATCACTATTCCCCTGCTTTAACACACGAGTCAGATTTGATGAACTCTTACTGCAAAACTCTAAACACAAATCCCTACATTTCTCAGTGCTTACACCATGTGGTCATTTAGAAAGCTCTAGCATTCAGTATTGTTCACTCCAGTTACAGCTTGAGCTCAGTTAGCACACAGATACACACGAGGAAACACGAAGAGTTTACATTTATCACACACCAGTCAGAACCTTCTACAGACAGATACAAGATCCCAGTCAGTTCATTCAGCTTTGGAACAATGGATCCAGAGATACGTGACTGAAAAGGTCGAGGACCCCACAGAGGAGGAAGAGGAGGAAGATGATGAGCAACAGCAGTGAGGAGTGGATGAAGAGGAGGATGAGGGTAAAGGAGTCTCAGATGAAACTTGTGCCACTAGTTGTAGTAACCAAACTTCAGTTGCTTCACCGTCCCCTCGATCATAGAAACATTCAGGGAGGAAAACAGGAAGATGTACCTCAGTGTACTCTACTGTAACTTTTAAAAGCTTTCCTCTGTTACAACACATTCATCAAATTATCTTATGTACAGAGTTTCTGTCTGCTTCCATTTTGTAAAAGGATGTGTTCCAGTAGTCAATCAGAAGTTTTATTTGTGTGTGTGTGTGTGTGTGTGCGTGTGTGTGTGTGTGTGTGTGTGTGTGTGTGTGCGTGTGTGTGTGTGTGTGTGTGTGTGTTTTGAGGGCAAAGTTTTTGTTTTTCAGCAAGAGTGAATGGTTTTGAGTGTAGAGCTTCATTTTGACCTGAAATAGGTTGTTCGGGGAATTGAGTGAGAAGTTATGGATTTGTTTTTACTGTTTTGAGAATATGAGTCATAGTTTCAAGAAATCTGTTTAAGCAATCGAGAAAAATACTATTATAAATAATATATTCATTTTTTATATATACAAAGTTAAATGTCTAATACAAAAAATATAAGACATAAGGGGAAAGATAGATAGACATCAGGTTGGGTCATCAAAAGAAAAAGAAAGAAGAAAGCACATAACGTTTTATATATATATATATATATATACACACATAATAGATAGATTTCCATTTGTCTCTTGGAGCTCTTTAAATCCAGTCACAGATAAATTAAAATATGATACAAACTTACAAGAGTCTGCTTTCACACACACAGCTGTTATATCTGCAGCACAAACAGAAAAATCATGGTGTTTTGAAATTTTTGTGTGTATGAGTGTGTGTGTGTGTGTGTGTGTGAGAGAGAGAGAGAGAGAGTGAGATTATTATTATTATTAATTTTTTTTGTTGTTGTTGTTGTCTTTTTTCTTGTGTCTTGTTTGAAGAAAAAAAAAAGAAAAAAAAAGGAGAAAGTATACATATACTTAATTATTTTACAAATCTGTTTTTGTTTTATGTATTATATAATTGTTTATTCCTTATTCATGTAATGTACAATGCTTTGGCAATACTGTGCAAGTCATGCCAATAAAGCTCATTTGAATTTGAATTTGAATTTGAATTTGAGAGAGAGAGAGAGTGTGTGTGTGTGTGTGTGTGTGTGTGGAAGCATGTTTCTGTCAGTAATAGTAACTGGCCATAATAAAAATGAAGTTTGATGAACATTGTTTGTGTGTGTGTGAGTGTGTGTGTGTGTGTGTGTGTGTTTGTTACAGTCAGTTATAATTCAGAAGGCTGAGAGACATCACTCAGTTTGTCTTTATCTTCCAAAACCTAGCCATACTGAAACTGCACAGTGTTCAGTTGATGCTAACTAACCCTGAGTCTCTTAGCAGGATCTAGCTCATCTTACAGCTAACATCTCCCACCAGAAACATCTACACAGACACATGAAAACATCATTTAACTTTGATGAGTTTAACTACAAAGCAGGCATTGCCATCACACTAATAAATAAAGTAAAAAAACTTACTGTCCTCCATCAAAATGAGTTTTCCTTCTCAAATCTGCTGTCTTCTTCATCACATGTGGAATAAGATTAAAACTAAGCTAATCTACCTGAACGTGTTTCAACAATCCCCAATTCTTTAACCGTTTATATATTAGTTGTGGAAAAGATCAATGTGTTGCTGAAATATAGTTTTACAAATAAATAATCCTACCATGATGCCTGCATGTTTTATTTCTTCCTTTATTTCTATAGCACTTTATTCACTACAGATTGTGTCGAAGCAGCTTTACAGAGTCAGACAAAAGACATCACAGCAATCAAGTCAACAATACATGAATGATTTACATGTGAGAGACTCTTCCCTTCTCTTCAGACATCCAGACAAAAGCTTCACCAGCGCCAGAGACCATCAGTGACGAGTCAGCTCTGATTATTCATGTATGCTGATGAGGTGAGGTGTGTAGAAACACTTGAAGATAATTCAGTTATTCATCTCAACAGACCCCAACAGACACAAACTTGTCACATTTAGTCTTAGTTTAGGCCTACTTGTCTTTTATTAGCCTGTGATAATTAATACATTAAAAAAACGTTGTACAATTAAAAAATCTACCTTATAATATACAGTCATCCCATTTCTCTATTACATCTGCTGTATATGAATTTTACTGCACAACTGTAGTAATAATTATATAGGCTTTCAAATATTTAAGTGCTTAAAAAGTGTGCATCATACACGAACAGGGTTAAGAGCAGTGTGTGCATTCTATTTTTTATTTCTTGCTTATATATATATATATGTTTCAGTTCAGAGAACACTCAGAGAATACAAACACAGTGTTTGCAAAATTATAAAATGAAATGTTCCCTTTATCATATAAGCAAAAATAAATAAATAAATAAAAATAATAATATGAACAACAACAATTAAACAAAAACACAGGTAAAAAATAAAAATCTGTATTCAGAAGTAATGTGTTTGTGACATTAACACATTCAGTAGATGGACTCGTTCTTCTCTGTTCTGGACTGATCTAGGGCTCATTTATAAACTCTCTGTAGATTTTATCCTAAAAGTGTACGAATGTACAAAAACTAGATTCTGTGTACCCACAGAAGTGTTCAGATTGATAAAGAACCTGCGCAGAAATCTGTTTATAAGCCTCAGACAGAGGAAGATGTGCGTATGTGAAGCTCCACCCCCGACTCCTCCCACATATCACCATATATGGAGCTCACAACGCCTATGTTTACTATGCACAACCTCATCTGCATATTAATTTCCACGCACGTGACACCATGTTTAACTCCGTTAAAGGTACAAGACATCAAGGAAATATGAGATACGGAGTATAAATCACATTTGTGCCATACACAATTTTTATTGCTAAATCCTTGTTATGTTTTAGCATAAATATGTATATTAAAAAATCCATAAAAAACTGTTTAAAATAGTTCTTAGATAAATATTTTAGAACAGAGTTGGTCTCATTCTTTTCCACTGGCCAAATAGTATTTCAGTTGTTTTAAACAATTCAAAACAAATGTAATTTCTGCAGTTTTCCCGATAGTTATTTTAAGCCTATATTTATTTTGTGTAAATAATTGTCTGACTCGCGCGTCACTGACAAAGTAACCTATTTAAAAAAAAAAAACATGCAAATGACCATTTTCTTCGACTTGTATCCCTCGTAAAAAGAGGTCGCACTCATGGCGGACATATTTACGTCAAGTTTATTTTTTGTATGCGTGAAAAATTGCGTACGCATGTTTTTGTGCCTGTTCTGCGAGTACGCAAGGTTTATCAATGATCCCCTGTAGCTGCTCTTGTTTTTGGATCATGGCAGGTTTGGGTTCTGTCCAGCAGATGTCAGTGTTTTCCTGCTCCTCTCACAGGCTTCCAGTGACGTCACGCCTCAGCTTCCTGTAACCCGGAGCACTGCTGATGTACAGGAACTGACACAAATAAATCCACCAAATAAACTGAAGGATTGCTCCATTCTACTGGAATTAGTTTATAACAGATATAAATAAATATAAAAAAACTGATATAGATTGGGAAAACAGCCTGGCTTTTGCTGAAAAGGTTTTATATATCCAACAAGGTTAAGAAAGCCCATTATAAAATCCTTCCTAAAAATCTACTCTGATTCAAAATATTCAGATGTTGATGATGTTGGACATCTTTCAGATCAATCCATGTAGACCGAGCTAATCAAACCTGCACTTCTCACAGACATGATTTTAATGACTATCCAGGTAAAATGTCCTTAATGTCTGCTGTGTGTCAGTAATAGCTGTATGAATATTCCTCATTTATTATCTCATCTGAAACAACAAAGTGCAGATGTGTGATATTGATTTCACAGTGTTAACAGTTTCAGTGATTTTAATGGGAGTTTCTGAGAGTGATTGAACTCTAGACTGTCAGTGAAAATGATCTTTAATAATGTGAATGTTATTTGCTCTCTTTCTGAACAATGAAAGATTAGTAGACATTTTTATATCATATTAACTTTCAATGTTAAATTCACATTTAATATAAAGTCAATTGTATTAAAAATATGTCATGGCATGACACCTAGCTGTTACTTAAGTAAACAGACAGGGTTTATAATAAATTACATAAATTGGAGTAAAGGCTGATGAAATATATACATTTATACACGCACACATGCATTATATAGGCCTACATTTGATCTATATATCTAAAGAAAAATAGGCTCGGTATATATGACCCAAAGTAACTAGTAACTAACTACTTGGGTACATTTTTTTATCCGATACTTCAGTGGTTCCCAACCTTTTTCACCTCGCAGCCCACACAACCAAACACATATGTTTGCGCGGCCCACTGCAGAAAAAATAACTGACCCCGCTATTGTTGGGTTAATAACTTAGTACGTAATAACTCTATTTATTGAATGAACTAGGGTTGTGCGATATGGACAAAAAACATATCGCGATCTCTTCGATAATTTTGTGATTTCGATTTTAATCACAATTTTGACACACACAGATATGTTTTACAGTCATAAATGCATTCAGGATGAATTTGAAACATATTTCCAAAAGAAAACAAATCAGAGCTTTATCAAAAAGTTGTAACGTCTCTAGAACTGACATAAGTAAAAAATAATCACTATAGTAAAGGTGTAACACACTTTATAGACTTATGGCAAAAAAATATATAAATAAATAAATCCCGTGTCCAGGGACTTTTTTTGGCCATGCATTGTTAATAGAGCTCATTAATTGTAGTAGTGCCTCAGGTGTTGAAATAGATTTGTTATACATTATACAGGTTCACACACGTATACTCCGTCTGCAGTGTGTATACAGTATGTGTGAGCGGTGCAGAAGCTTTAATGTAACGCGAATCACATTAAAATAATGCGCGAGCACGAATCTCTCCGCTCACACTCAGATTTCCTTTGTTACAAAACCAGACGCGCATGCTCAGATACACGCTTTAGGCTATGATTCATTCATATATTACATTATTCTGCAACATTTTGTATTTGTAATTAAATTATTGTTTGTAGTAACTTAATATCACATTTTAATCATGCTGATTTTTGGAGAAAAACTGCAATGGCACTCTTCGTGTGATATTGATTAAGTACATAAAATTATATAAATATATACATTTTCTAACCCCCATATCTTGAATTTTGTGATCATTCACATGCATTCATAAATGCATATGAATACACCGAATAATGCAGTGAAAGAACGCACTCAAAATGCACACGCGCACTAGTATGACTTCATCATGTCACTTTACATTAGCCTAGATGCTGCACTTTTTAGGCATAATTTGTTTAGTTTTTGAATATACTTGATACTGTTAAAAGGCACATCATTAAAACACAAAATAGGAGTTCACACATCACACCTAAACACGCATGGAAAAGGTAATTAGAACTAGTTACTAAATTATTTAAAAATGCCTATCCATATACAGATAGCCTATGATTCGCTAACACCAAATGATTCGCGATCCTGCGCCGAACTCCCGAACTGACTCAAATGATTCGCGAACCAGCTCCGATCTCCCGAAATGACTCAAATGATTCACGCTCCGAACTCCCAAACTGACTCAAATGATTCACGCTCCGAACTCCCAAACTGACTCAAATGATTCGCGAACCCGCTTTGAACTCCCGAACTGACTCAAATGATTCGCGAACCCGCTACGAACTCCCGAACTGATTCAAATGATTCGCGATCCCGCTCCGAACTCCCGAAATGACTCAAATGATTCGCGAAGCCGCTCCGAAATCTCGAACTGATTCAAATGATCCGCAAACCCGCTCCGAACTCTCGAACTGATTCAAATGATTCACGCTCCCAACTCCCAAACTGACTCAAATGATTCGCGAACCCGCTCCCAACTCCCAAACTGACTCAAATGATTTGCAAACCCACTTTGAACTCCCAAACTGACTCAAATGACTCGCGAGCTCCAAACTGATTAAAATGATTCTCGCTCCGAACTCCCGAACTGACTCAAATGATTCACTCTCCGAACTTCCAAATGCACTCAAATGATTCATGCTCCGAACTCCCGAACTGACTCAAATGATTCGCTAACCCGCTCCGAACTCCCAAACTGACTCAAATGATTTGTGATCCCCAAACTCACTCAAATGATTCATTAACCTGCTCCGAACTCCCGAACTGATTCAAATGATTTACGCTCCCAACACCCGAACTGACTCAAATGATTCGCGAACCCGCTCCGAACTCACGAACTGACTCAAATGATTCGCGAATCCGATCCGAACTCTCGAACTGATTCAAATGATCCGCGAACCAGCTCCGAACAACCAAACTGACTCAAATGATTCGCGATCCCCAAACTGACTCAAATGATTCGCAAACCCGCTCCGAACTCCCGAACTGATTCAAATGATTCACGCTAACATCTCCCGAACTGACTCAAATGATTCTTGAACCCGCTCCGAACACCCAAACTGACTCAAATGGTTTGTGATCCCCAAACAGACTCAAATGATTCGTGATCCCCAAACTGATTCAAATGATTCACGCTCCCAACTCCCGAACTGACTCAAGTGATTCGCGATCCCACTCCCAACTCCCAAACTAGTTCAAATGATTTGCCAACCCACTTTTAACTCCTAATGAATGTAAATGTAGCAGATTAAATGTAAATGCATGTATATATTTTTTTCAAAATGCTCCTGAGGATGATTGTACTCAACTTAAAAAAGAAAATATGAAGCGGACTGAAGTTCTTGTGTGTGTGTGTGTGTGATTGTTTTGAATTGTTTAGTTTAACTTCATGAAGAAAGTTATTTCTGTGTTGTTTTCCAGTATAAATATTTAACATCCATTTACTAGTGATAAAAAATGACATCAGTTGAGTCTTGTTTTGTGACAAATGAAGTGCATTTATAGTGGTTTTATTGTTGTGACTCCATTGGCAGGCATTTGTTCTTGTTTAAACGTAAACTTACTTCATTTTGACAGTTTCTCAGAACACAAGACTTCATTACTGATGTCGCTTTGCTTCTCTGACTGATTTAAGAGAGCGTGCAGATGAGAGACGTCCTGATGGAGGAGAGACACGAGCACATTCTGTTCCAGACGCATCACACAGAAATAACCGTCTCCACGGCAACCGCCTCACCGAGGACCAGCAGCAGTCTGAATATGAGAACAATACAAACACCTGATCCAGAGAAACCAAACTAGTACAGCTACTGACCACCAGCAACTAACTGACCCATACTAACACCGGTCTACAGCGTCTGCTGACCAGGAGAGGAAGTGAGGATCAGTCAGCTGTCAATCATCACAAACACAAGAGGAGAACTGCAGAGAGGGAATATATATATATATATTGTGTTGTGAGGTAACTGGGAAATTAATGAGGACTACAATTCCAACAAAATGAATAAAGTTGCCCCACAAAAATGGCCTTGATGCGTTTTTTGCTTTATATTTAACTATAATATATTAAGGCAATATCACAAGCAAGAGTGCATGATTGCAAATAAGATATTGTTTTCATACAATAATTAAATAAAGAAGAAGTTAATAGTAAGTGACACTGAAGACACGTGTCATATGAACTGGTGTTTCCACTGAAGTGATGCTCTTGCGCTGAAATCAAACAGCAAACAACAGAACGATGGTTTGAGTGAACTCTAAATGAGTCTCATGTTCTGTTTGTGTTTGGCCTCGTTCTCTTTTATTATCTGATGACTCAGTGGTTTATTAATAAAGATTCTGAACACAGACAAACACATCTGAGAGTGACCCTGTTTTTGGATCATGTGACGCTGTATTGAAGTGTGAAAAAGCCCACATGTGTGTGTCTGTGTGTGTGTGTGAGAGAGAGAGACAGTGTGTGAGTGTGTGTGTATCATGGACGTGGCGGCGTGACTCGGACACATGAAGGCGTGTTGAGAGCGTGTCTCGAGTGTGATTCAGTGACACACAGATATTTCACATTCACTCTTTCACTCAGCTGCTTCAGTGAAGATCAGTTCACTAAATATCAACGAAAGCAAAAAAATGATGTTCTTTCTCAGAGTTTCTGTCTTGTTTTCCAGCACAAATACATTTACTGGATAAACAAAATGACTTAAGATATTAATAGTTTTCTGAAAAATTAATGTATGAAAATGAAGTGAGATTATGCTTAAAACAAGAACAAATATCTGCCTATGAAGACAGAAAAATAATTCAGACTGAAAAGAAGATTATTTTCATTTATATTAGAAGATATTTGTTCTTGTTTGAAGCAAAACCGCACTTAATTCTTATACATTTACGTAAAAAAATTAATGTGAATATACTTTTACTATTTGTACCAGAAAACTATATTCTATTGTAATTTATTTGTACTGACATACAAAACAGAACTACTGAGGAGGAGCATTATTTTGCAGAATATCCTCATGGCAAGATCTAATGCAAAGATTTGATCAAAATCAATAACGGAAACAGTCCATGGGGAATCATAAAGTACTTATAACTTCTAATGTATCAAATAAATGTATGTACGATCACAACGTTTGATGTGATCACAGTCTAACATCAAGTGAATCATTTAACAAACACATGAGAGAGCAACACACACGTCAAACTTTGTGTGTGTGTGTGTGTTTATAAGGGCTGACTTCACTGGAACAGGAAATGCACACAAATGAAACACCCACCTCTTCCTGCTAGCGTGTCACCATGGTAACCCTCATCCCAGCTGACCTGCAGACTGACCGTTTACATCTGATGTGTGTCCAGTCCTTCAGCATCTGAACCTGCAGCGAGACGGACAACACCCATCCATCAGTCAAGCATTCATTTGATCAATATACAGTAAAAACTGTGAAATATTATTCTAATGTAAACGATCTGTTTTCTGTGTGCATCTGTGTTAAAGTGTAATGTATTTCTGTGATGCTCCGCTGTATTTTCAGCATCATTCCTCCAGTCTTCAGTGTCACATGATCTTCAGAAATCAGAATAATATGATGATTTACTGCTGGAGAAACATTTCTGATTATTATCAATGTTGAACACAGTTGTGCTGCTCAATATTTCTGTGGAAACTGTGATGCATTGAATTTATCAGGATTCACAGATGAACAGAAAGTTCAGAAGAACAGCGTTTATATGAAATAGAAATCTCAAATGCGTCCTTGTCAGATCTCAGATCTCAGAACAGTTGATGTGTCTCAGTCTGATCTCAGCTCACAGTAACAGTGAAGATGAACGAGGAGGCGGATGATATTCAGAGACAAGAGTGACAGTGTGACACCAGCAGGGGTCTCCACACACACACACACACACACACACACACACACCTCCTGCAGGTCTGTGGTGTTTTCTGTGCACACTCAGACTCGACATGACCTGGAATCTGTATTCATGCACATCACTTCTCTTCTGGTAAACATGCGACACCTCATGAAGACCAAACACGAGCAGAATCTGAAGCGCTGAGTCACACTAAAGTGTGTGTGTAGGAGCAGAGTGTCCAGTACAGAGAAGGAGGAAGTGTGTGTTCTGCCTGATCACACACACTTCAGTTATGAGTATAAGCGAGTGTGAAACGAATGTGGTTCAATATGAGAAGAACAAATGTGTGTGTTACAGTAAGATCACATCTCGGCTGTTTATCACACACACACTTCTGAGAGGAACCCATTACCCACAATGCATCACTTACCGTAGTTTACGTCTCAGAATAACCCTTTCTGCATGACATCTATGATACGGAGAAACATGCATTTGTCTGTTTGATCAGTGGGTTTTATTTTCTAACATTTCATTCAAGTGTATTTGAATTTTATCATTGTTTTATTAACATTACTAATCATTTATTAGTAGTATAATGGAGTCTAGTTTAGTAATGCAAAGCATTTCTCATCAAACAATATGGATTTTAAAGAAATAGTTCAGCCAAAAAGAACATGTGCTGAGATGTGTTCACCTTCAGGTCATCAGAGATCAGGAGGAGTTTGTTTCCTCATCAGGTTTGTAGAAATATATAGCATTGCATCAGTGTCTCATCAATGGATGCTCTGCAGTGAATGGGTGCCATCAGAATGAGAGTCCAAACAGCTGATAATCCATAATAACACTCCAGTGAAGAAGTGCATCTGCTGTTGTCTCTCACATCTCACATGTGGAACACAAAGGGTTAATCCCTTTAGTACTGGTATTACTACACAGATAGTCTTGCTGACTAAAATAACAAGTTGCATAATTTGAGCAAAAATGTAGCAGGACATGAAGTTTATGAATAATATGTGGAGTAAATGCAATATTTCCCTGTAATAAAGCCGATCAATAATTTATTGATCTGGATCAATTTCTCTTTTTCTCTTTCAGGATCATGAGACTCATTCATGAAGCAGATAAACGTGTTTGTGGACTCGAGAGACGCCATCAACATATTCAGAGTCCATTGATCTGGAAAAAGTTCAAAGGTCAAAGGTCAAAGTTCACCGTTCAGACGGAGAGTGGAGCTCAGGGTCAGTAAAGCCTGATGATGATTGAGCGCATCTGAATGTGACCGTCATGCTGGAGGTCAAGGGTCAGCGGGAGGTTGGGTTGGCTGTCTGAGGGCTTTTATAAAGCCTCATGTGTCATTATTGTGTGACAGGCGTGACGGACCTGAGATCCACACCAGACACGCAGTTATTACCAGACACGTCTGATGTGGACCGACTGCGATTAAACAAACCACAGCTGATGAAATTATTCTTTACTCATTCAATGTGAGGAAGCATCTAAATGTGAGCTAATTATAAGAAGGAAAATATTTTAAGAAATGTAAAATTGTTTTCGTCAATATAGTACAAGTCTCTTAATATAAAAAAATATTGTCTATAATAAGAATAGATTCATGTCTGTCTCTTCATGAATGGTTGATTAATCAGACGTGGAATCTGGACACTATTCTAAGATCAATAATGACAGATTAGATTTATTTTGGAATACACACTCACTCACACACACACACACACACATGCACAAACGCACACACACTCACACACACACACACACGCACACACACATGTTTGTTTTAGTGTAAAGTGTGTTCATCCCATAGGTGTAATGGTTTTTATAATGTAGAAACTGTATATTCTATGGCCCTTCACCAACCCTACACCTAACCCTAACCCTCACAGGAAACTTTCTGCATTTTTACTTTCTCAAAAAAACTCATTCTGTATGATTTATAAGTGTTTTGAAAAATGGGCACATGGGTTATGTCCTCATAAGTCACCCTCTCCTTGTAATACCTGTGTCATACCCATGTCATTATACAGAGTTGTGTCCTGATATGTCACAAAAACATGCCCACACACACACACACACTGATCTTACTGTCTATATGAGGATTTATTACACACATTTATTCTGACTGTTATTTTTTTAGATTAGATTAGATTCAACTTTATTGTCACTGCACATGTAGGTACAAGGCAACGAAATGCAGTTAGCATCTAACCAGAAGTGCAATAAGCAGTAAGTACAGAATAAAGGTCTATAATATGTACAATAACTATACAGGTAAGTATTATGGACATAATTTACAGATATTAAATACTATAAGCACGATATACAGAAAGGTGTACTATGAACATACTATACAGATGGGCTATGTAAAAGTGTATGTACACTATAGGCAGAACTATGAACATAATTTACAGTATTGCAATGGACAGTAAAGTGCATAGAAAAGATATTTCAATGTGCAAATGGATTATACAGTGTTCCTGGATGAACAGACAGTAGTGCAAGTAATAACAAGTTACTTTTTGCTTGTTGTGAGAAAATAAATAAATCCGAGTGTTGAAGAGGGGGAGGGGTCTATGTGTGGTGTGGGGGGTGTTGAGGGGTGTCAGAGGGAAGAGTTCAGCAAGGAGACAGCTTTAGGGAAAAAGCTGTTCCTGAATCTTGTGGTCCTTGTCCGGAGGCTCCTGAAACGCCTCCCGGAGGGGAGGAGGTTAAACAGTTCGTGGTCAGGGTGAGAGGAGTCCTTGAGAATGCTGCGAGCTCGACGTAGACAGCGTTTCACTGACAAAAGTTCAGCTGCAGTATTACTGTCATTAAGAGAAAAGAAAGAAGAGACTTTATAACATCACAGCATTATGGGTAGAATCTCTTGTCAGTCTATTCTGATTCATCAGCACAATTTCACTGATGTTCTTGAACAAACTCCAAACCCAGGATAGAGCGGCTGAGTGAATGTGGTCTGGACTGTGTGGATGAGGCTCATTGTGTCAGAGACGCTGTAGAAGGACAGAATTCCTGCTCTGTGATCCACAAACACTCCTATTCTACTGCTGATGGACTTTATAGGGAGATCAGTCTTTATGTTATTGTGAATGAATGAGTAACTGGAGGGAGTACAGATCAAACTCCAGGACTGATCATTACGTCCAAACATACACTCAACACCTCCTCCCTTCCTGCCGATGCTCTTATATGACACTGATATATACACACCAACATCTCCTCTCCACTCAATCTCCCAGTAACAGCGTCCACACACACTCTCTCTACACAACACCTGAGGCCACAGATCAAATCTGTCTGGATGACCAGGATACGACTGATCTGTGTCAGTGACAGTAATCTCTCTGTTACCCTCAGACAGACGGAGGTATTTATTCACTGTGTTCAGATCCGGAGTGAGCTGATGGGAATCTGATGGAGATAAAACACATCAGAATCAGGAATTATGAATCTGTTTGATCTCTTCATGTTCAGTGTATCATCAGTGTCTCAGATGAACAGATATATGTGCACATCATCATTTATAAAACTCTTCTTTCTCCTTCTACAGGAAGAACATGAACACACAGAAGTTTTTCTGCTTGTGTTCTTACTGACTTACATTGTAGGAAGTCGTTCCTGGTTGTGGGATCAATGTTGGAGAATGTGACTGTGGAAATCAACAGACATGAACAGTGTGATTCTCATGATCCTGTATCTATTCCTAACACATTTCTAATATGATGTTCTCCATGATATGAGATGATGATGGACTGGTTTCTGAGAGCAGATGAATCTCCAGGATTTTACCTCTGTCTGAGATCTTCTTGATCTCCTCTTTGCAGAAATCCTCCAGTTTGTCTCTCAGCTGATGGACAGATTCTCTCAGATCATCAGAAGAGAAGAGAGAACTGAAGAGATCATCATTTACGTCTGTAGATTCAGGAGGAGCCGAGAGAGACTGGAAACTCTACAGAAAACAGAAATCAAACTCATCAGCTCCACACTTCACTCAATAACCTTCAGGAACATCAGATTTGATCTTTAGTAACTCTCCTCCTCGAGTAACTGAATATAAATAGAAATATATTGGGGCAAATATTTGCTAGTCTCCATAATACCTGATCTCATCCGTAGTCTAGATTAGAATTAAACAAGCACATTATTTTACAGGACATGCATTTAAAAAGATTATTTCCAGAGAATGCCATTTCTGAAAGCTGAAATCCATTTGTTCTTCTAGATGTGTGTTACCTGCAGGAACTGGATGTGATCCTGTGTGTGTGAAAGCTGCTCCAGCTCAGCGTCTCTCCTCCTCAGATCATTGATCTCCTGCTCCAGTCGCTCCAGTCGTTCTTCAGCTCGACTCACTGCAGTCTTTTCCTGATCTCTGATCAGTCGTATCAGCTCAGAGCGGCTTCTCTCAATGGAGCGGATGAGCTCAGTAAAGATCCTCTCACTGTCCTCCACTGCTGTCTGTGCAGAGCGCTGTTAGGACACACAGTGATTCAGCTTCAGTGAGTCTGAACTGAGATGGAGACAAACTTCTCTTCTTCTCCAGACTCACCTTATGAGACTCCACAGTCTCTCTCAGCTGCTGGAGATCTTTCTCTCTCTGCTGGATTCTCTGCTGGAGCGTCTTCTGAGTCTCCTTCAGCTGCTTCTGCAGGACAAACAGATGATCGTCAATCTCACAGAAAACTACTGGCTCTAAATCATCATGTGAACAGATGAATCATACATGACTACTATCATACATGAATTCTCATGAAGCGTAAGGACTGTTTCACACCACATATGTAAATATTATAAAAGAGAAACTTACACAGACTGCTGGGTAATTCAACTGTGGCTCTACACAGAGAATAGATGAACTAAATGGAACTATAAATGACTTAATCTGGATTCTGTCAGATTTACTGAACAGAAAGTCGTCTGTTGTTGCATTTAACTTGTATTTTGACAATAGACTGTATAAAAAAAAAAGGATGTAGAGTCCATGACGTCACCCGTGGGATTCTGAAGAGTGTTTTTAAAGCTCAAAGTTGGCGGAGCTGGCCATTGCCATCTTGGCAGCGAGTCACCGTAATAATGCAGAAATTTAAGGCTTATTATAATTTAAAGAATGAGTTATAAAAAATAATTCACCCCCTAACAGTATCACGCTCTCAGTCTCTGTTTTCCTGGGTGTTCCCTAGTGAGCTCACTTCTCCTTAGGCACTTCACCATAGGCACTTTAATTCCTCTAGTCTGGTTGTGTCTTCACAGTAATTGCACTCCAATTAGAATCGCACAGGTGCTGACAATCCTCTGTCATTAGTCTCCCTATGTATAGCTGTCTTTCTCTGTCATCTGTATGGAGTCTTTACCCTATGTGTGAGTTGTGCTCGTCTCCCGAGTTTTCCCTTACCTTCTTGTTCCTCCGAGTTTCCTATCCGGTTCCCTTTTTTGTTTGGTTTTGTCTCTCACGACTGTTTATTTTGTATTTTTTCCCTTCTGTAAATAAACCCGTACTTGCAATTGGATCCTGCCCTCACCTTGTGTTTTTCCCAAAACCCAACCGTCACAGAAGGACTCCATCAAACAAGGATCCAGCGGTATGTCTGCTGCCATGTTCTCCCCAGCCAGCAAGCGGGAGAGAGGTGGCTTCGAGGGCTCTCGCCTAGTGGTGTTCCGGGGAACCAGGGGAGGTCGCTCTGGAACAAACAGCCGGGAGGAGGTCCGGCAGCGATCTCCACTGTGGGCAACCGTCGACCCGGGACTCGGTTGGGGGCTGCCAGTTCCCCAGTTTGTCCCGAGAGGAGAGGGGAGATGCAGGTCGGCCGAGCCAGCGCCGTGGAACCAGATGGCCGCCAGTCCTGTGCATCGGCACAAAATGGCCGCCAACCCTGCGCCACAGTACAAGATGGCCGCCAGTCCAGCGCCAGATGGCCGATTCAACGGCTGAGTCTCCTGATAAGGTGCCACCGACTCGCCATCATAAAGGACGGAGGAGGAGACGGGCGTCTGCCGTTCCTCAAGGTCCAGGAGGACGTTCCCGAGCGGGCCGCTGCCGTCCAGGTGGACATTCCCGAGCGGGCCGCTGTTGTCCAGGAGGACGTTCCCGAGGCGGAGCCCGATGCGGTTCCCGATGCGGTTCCCGAGGCGGTTCCCAGGCCGAGGCGGAGCCCGATGCGGTTCCCAGGCCGAGGCGGTGCCCGAGGTGGTTCCCGAGGCGGAGCCCAATGAAGTTCCCAGGCCGAGGCGGTGCCCGATGCAGTTCCCGAGCCCGAGGCGGTTCCCAGGCCGAGGCGGTGCCCGATGCAGTTCCCGAGCCCGAGGCGGTTCCCAGGCCGAGGCGGTGCCCGATGCAGTTCCCGAGCCCGAGGCGGTTCCCAGGCCGAGGCGGTGCCCGATGCAGTTCCCGAGCCCGAGGCGGTTCCCAGGCCGAGGCGGTGCCCGAGGCAGTTCCCGAGGCGGAGCCCGATGCAGTTCCCGAGCCCGAGGCGGTTCCCAGGCCGAGGCGGTGCCCGATGCAGTTCCCGAGCCCGAGGCGGTTCCCAGGCCGAGGCGGTGCCCGAGGCGGTTCCCGAGGCGGAGCCCGATGCAGTTCCCAGGCCGAGGCGGTGCCCGATGCAGTTGCCGAGGCAGTTCCCGAGGCCGAGGCAGTTCCCGAGGCGGTGCCCGATGCGGTTCCCGAGGCCGAGGCGGTGCCCGATGCGGTGCCCGATGCGGTGCCCGAGGCAGTTCCCGATGTGGAGCCCGATGCGGAGCCCGATGCGGTTCCCGAGGCGGAGCCCGATGCAGTTCCCAGGCCGATGCGGTGCCCGATGCGGTTCCCGAGGCGGTTCCCGAGGCGGTTCCCGAGGCGGTTCCCGAGGCGGTTCCCGAGGCGGTTCCCAGGCCGAGGCGGTTCCCGAGGCGGAGGCGGTGCCCGATGCAGTTCCCGAGGCCGAGGCGGTTCCCGAGGCGGTTCCCGATGCGGTTCCCGATGCGGAGGCGGTGCCCGAGGCGGTGCCCGATGCTGTTCTGGAGGCCGAGGCGGTGCTCGAGGCCGTTCCAGAGGCAGTGCCCGAAGTAGAGGTGTCTCACGTCTCCACAGGCAGTCTTGAGTCGAGTCAGGTGTTCGTAGACCCTCCAGAGTCAGGGCTTGTCACTATTGACCTTTCAGAGTCAAGTCAGGTTCCCATGAACTCTCCAGAGACAAGGCTAGTCACCGGTGATCTTCGTCCTCCCATGGGGTCGGCCACAAGAATGTGGTGGTCTTCCGCTCCACCCTGGGGGACTCCGGTCTCGACCGCGAGGACGTGGTGGTCTTCCGCTCCGCCCTGGGGGACTCCGGCCTTGACTGCGAGGATGTGGTGGTCTTCCGCTCCGCCCTGGGGGGGCTTCTGCCTTGACCACATGGGTGTGATGACCCTCTGTTCCGCCCGGGTGGTAATCCCCTAATGTCCTCCTTTTACCCATGTTTTTGTTTGCATTTGTTTGTCTATTTTCCTCCTTTGGACCTGGCCCTCCGTCCCTCCCCTTTTTCCCTCCGCCGGTCCACCACCCTCCTGGACTCCTTGTTTTGTGTTACACCTTCCTGTCTCTGCCTTTCCATCCCATCTGGTTGTTTGTCTCTGTCCATTCTATCTGGTTCTCCTGTCCCTGTTTTCTGACCCTCCGTCCCTCCCCCTAGTCCGCCGCCGCTTCACCTCCCTCCTACCTCTTTCTGTTGGGTTTTCCGGGGTTTCAGGTGGAGCATCTGGGAGCTGCTCCGTAGGGGAGGGGGTAATGTCACGCTCTCAGTCTCTGTTTTCCTGGGTGTTCCCTAGTGAGCTCACTTCTCCTTAGGCACTTCACCATAGGCACTTTAATTCCTCTAGTCTGGTTGTGTCTTCACAGTAATTGCACTCCAATTAGAATCGCACAGGTGCTGACAATCCTCTGTCATTAGTCTCCCTATGTATAGCTGTCTTTCTCTGTCATCTGTATGGAGTCCTTACCCTATGTGTGAGTTGTGCTAGTCTCCCGAGTTTTCCCTTACCTTCTTGTTCCTCCGAGTTTCCTATCCGTTTCATCCGGTTCCCTTTTTTGTTTGGTTTTGTCTCTCACGACTGTTTATTTTGTATTTTTTCCCTTCTGTAAATAAACCCGTACTTGCAATTGGATCCTTTTTCCCAAAACCCAACCGTCACAAACAGTTGTCATGATTGCCAAAGTTGTCAAATTAGCTATATAGACCAAAAACACTTTTTCTACCAGGCTGTAAAATTTATATTTTTTGCTATTAAGTTGGGCATTTTAACATGGGGACTTTATGGGACTGACTGCCTTTTTGCAGCTGGCTTCTAGTGGCCATTCGATTAATTGCAGTTTTAATCACTTCTGTGTTGGTTTCACGAGAGACTGGAAGGTTGCTGCTCGATTTTGACTGAAAGAAAAATACATTTAGTGTGGGAACAACATAAAATAATGGAGTAAACTTTTCAGCTGTTTAATCAACGTCTATTTTACTAAATGGTTTGCTGATAAAGTTTACGGTGTATTCTCAGCAAACAGTGAAACTCTTCTCGCAGCTGTTCTTTTCTACTGTCATGAGAAGTGTGAATGCTGTGAGCTGTTCATATTGTGCAGATATAAACACATATGAAACGAGTGTCAGCGATATTTCATCAGTGTCTAGTGTTAAATACCTGTTTCTCTGTCCTGTGTGCTGCAGCTGATACAGTGTTGTGGTTTTGATGTTCATCCATCGTACACAGCAGACAGATACACTTCTGATCAGTGCGACAGAAAACCTCAAGGAGCTTCTCATGTTTCTG